>NC_073693.1:194010730-194048730 GCF_029784155.1 Uranotaenia lowii
GACTGACGAAAGGGTCGTCCATATTAATTGCCCAATGTGTTTTGTAATAACTACGTTGTTTTGTAACGGATGGAGACACGGTGGTTCTTTGTATCAAATTGGAAAATAGTCCATATTATTTGTTCAATGTTTTTGCATTTATTGTGGTATTATGCATCAGATCGAGACGAAAATTTATATGCAGGAATTTTTTGGAATGAGCAGTCGTTCCCTGATTTTAAATTGTGTATAAGACAACATCAAAAGGGGTCGTCCATATTTACTTGCATTATATTTTTACATTTTCCATATCATTTGTTCAATTTTTTTCCATCCAAAAAAAGCATCGTGGATATTTTTCGCAATTTTCATTTGAATGCAGCTATTCATTACATATTTAAAGTTGAAAGCGAAACGGAGTTCCTATGAGATTAGCTCTTCATGGAAGCGATCCTAAAATCAGATCGCGTTTTTAATTCAAGTTGCGAGGCTGTAATCGACAATACCTACTAGATACATATCCGAACAAATGTAAATGAACCTTTATGAAGCTTCGTAGAACAAAAAAAAGTATTTGACCACTCCATGGTCGTTTTAGTAATTTGAAGTGGATTTTCGTATTGTTTTGAATTTTTCTACGAAGTGATGAATGGATGAAATAGATTTAAAAAAAAGCTAAACGAACACAGTGAATAATAGGTTCATAAAAAATAACTGTACTCACCCTACTGGCTCGTGACGGCCTGACAGCAACTAACAATTTGTGAAATTCAAAGAACGACTTTCTCCGAATTTAGAGAATGAAAAATTAACAATAACATTCGTCGAACGCGTCAATTCCAATAGAAATCTCTTCGGGGATTTTTCTTCCTTTTTGATGGTTAGTAGAGAAAAAATCTAAAACAACAAATTAAGAGAAACAGTTTAACATGGTCATTTACTGTCCTCTAATCCAAAAACAAAAGGGAAGGTGAAGAAGAGCCACCAACATTACGCGACTGCTCTGCTAGATCCGGTTTTGTTTAGTTGTCGCGCAGTTTCCTTACATTTTTTTTTCTTTCGCCTTCTCCGACTGGTTCCTGGCTTCATGTATCTTGGCGGCAGGCGGGCTTTCTGCAATCTCTTACACGGGCAAGATGTGAGCTACGGGAAGATAGAAAGACTCAAACATCCGGATTTTTTTTGTTTCCTCCGTTAGTTTGTTGTTTGTCGTCTGATGCGCTTTTGATGGGGAGAAACAACTGATGTGGGGGGGACAATAGGTTTTTTTTGGGTTGTCTATTATAAGTAATCAAATCAAGCGGGGGAGAATTGGGGAAACTGGATCAATTAGCTTTGGCTAATCATGGAAAATGAGAAACCAGACAGTCACACAAAGAAAGTGGTTTTCGGGGTGCAGACATTCAAAAAAAATATTCCGCTTGCTGGTCGGTCGGATCACAAAGTGCAATGCCAGCCTAGCGCGAACAAAAAGTGAAATGCAAGCAATTTTTTTCGCTCTATTCGGTTTCTGCTGTTATGATGATTCAAGAAAGTAAAACTAGAGCAGACCGTGAGAATTTTTGTTGGGCTCTTCTTTATTTAGTGGTCTCCACACCAGTATGGAAATCATCGTTTTCACAGGCACGGCACGGCATAACCAAAGGCAGCATAGCTAATGAGCATAGGGGGAAATTTCGGCTATCCTGGATTTCCCCGTGTTGCGTGTGCTTCAAGCAACAAAAAAAAACTCTTCTTCACTGCAAGCCTTCCGTTTGTTCGTCTGGAAAACAACATAAGCACAAACTACTTGTGGTTGACTTCCGGTTGGTGTTAAATGACCAATTCCCTTAAACCAAAAGGTCACGTAAAAAATGCGCTCCCAAATCCAACGAGGAAATGCTTTCTGTTTTTCCAGCACACACAATCTCACGCCACTTTTTTCCCCATCACTTTTTTGTTGCTCAACACAATTCCACAAAACTAACAGCACGGTCGCACCAGCTTTCCCGGTGGTTACTCATGGTATCCGAACGCACCGGATGCACACTCACCCTTATCCCTACCCAAGAATGGGCAAAACGACCGGAAACCCACCGAACTTTCGACGAAATCCGGAACGGACAGCGCCTCACGAACTAACCGAACTGAAGGAAAGCAAAGCAAAGATGGCCGAACTGGTGCTGTTGGCTGCAAACTGCTTGGTTGCTGTTCGACGATAGCTTCGTTCAACCATAGGTAGAAATTGGTTTCTATTGGTTTCTTTAAACTTGTAGTAGTTCAATGAGCCAATGTTTAGGTCGAAAACGTCGAAACTAGCCAGGTTGTTGTTCAATACAGCAAGTTCAAATCGATTAAAACTATTCGAATCCAGGTCGGCAGGCGGATTCGTTTCGACTTGGTAGAAATCGATCAAAATCGATTATTGAAAACAGGTCAATCCATCTCCGCTTGTTTCGACCTATTTCGACAAGACTCCATTGAACAGACTTATCATATGAATGAAGGATGGCACTATTTTCCCGTTTCGTTTTGCGGCATGCGATGAGATGGAGGAAGGAAAAAGAGGCACATACAAAAACAGCTTTCGCTTTGTTGCTGCTTCCTCTTCGCGCCTGGTCTGCGTTTGCAAATTCCTCTTTGTGCTGACATTTTTGCCGCTTGCACACTGAACGAAATTGTACGGTGAAAAATGTGAGATTTTTGTTTGCTTCATTCCTAATATAGACACTATAATTTCATATAGTCTGGCAAAGAGAATGACGGGAGCCAATCGAACTGTCATTCGCGCGGAGCCAATCGAGCATTCTATGATAATGTTCAAGCTCTTCATAACTCTTTCCAGTTGCAAAATAAAAAATAGTTTATAAGATTCGTAAACTACATGCTATTTTTGTCAGTTCAACTGCAAATGGCTTTTGAAAAATATAGTATATTCTATAGGTGTAAAACTAGTGGAAATTATGCTAAAAAACTTTAGTTAATGTTTCCAAAAAGCCAAAAAAGGTTAGTGAATCACAATACTTCAACCATGATTTTCCAATATTTAGAAAGTTTGCTCGATTGGCTCCCGCGAATGACAGTTCGATTGGCTCCCGTCATTCTCTTTGCCAGACTATATGAAATTATAGTGTCTATAATTCCTAAAATGAATAGGAAATTACGCTACACGCTCTTTTTTTTTAACTCAAAATTAAGTATGACCGTGGTTCAAAACATAGTTCGATCCAAGGTTGCGAAATCTCATGAGATTGAGATTTTTTTGAGTGAGATTTTCCCTTTTTGAATCTCAGTGTGATGCTAGGTAATCTCATCGTGAGTATCACAAACGGTTCTTGTCTTGAATGTCAACGACGCTTTCTCAGACTGAGAATCACGAGCAGAAAAACTACTTTTTGGAAGGCAGAGATGCTATGGAATAATATTTGTGCAAGCTCTTGAACAATGAAACAAGTTTTATAGTTCAGAGAAAGCTGAACCACGGCTTTTTAAAAACTGTCATTTATACTTGATGAATGTTAAAGGCCAGTTATACTTTTTTTTAAACATTTTTTTAAAGAACATTCTATTAAAAGCCCAGTACAATCAGGATGATGTCGTTTTTTTTATTTCTGTCTTAAGCAAAGTTGTAAATTCTCGTTCAGTAAATATTTTATCGAGTGAGGTTCTTCCTTTTTGAATCTCAGTGTGAAATGTTAACGTTGATTGTGAATGAAAGTTTTGACTTTAAAACATCTTTCTGAAGAATGTATCATGACTTGTAAGAATCTGATTATAATATTTATGTCTTAGTTAAATGAAAGTTTTACAGAATGAGCAAAAAGTTTTTATGACCAAATATGTTGATGAGTCTCGCTCGTATTCAGAGGATTTAAGACATGCAAGTTATGAAGTTGTATTTCCTACAGTAATGCACTTTTAAATCTCGTAAAAACGATGATGCAAAGTTTTGCAATCATGGAAAAGAACCGCAAACATTGAAATGCCCAAGCTCAAAATTCATCAAAAAACCCCCAATGGCTTAGTGTGCTTGCCAGAAAAAAACATCTCAAATTTTCTGGACATTACAAGAAACTATAAAAAAATATAGCAAAATCTGAATAGCTAAATATTTGATTATTATAAATATTAACACAAAAAGTACCGCAAAGAAAACTAAGCTGGAAAACATTAAAAGAATTAAAATTATAAGGATCCACCGGGCCTAATTTTACAAATTTAGTATTTTTGAATTACCGAAAGTTTTTTTGTCAATTTTGCAGAAAAAAGTTTTATGATTTTATTTATAGCATTCGAAGTATGCTTTGCTTTTACTTGTAGCGGCAACCTTAAAAACGAAGTTGACATTTAAAGGTAGCTATGTAGAGTTTTAATATAAATGAAGAAAATAGTTTCTTAATCTTCCAAACAAATTAAATTTTAAAATATAAAAATTAAAAAAAGATTGTTACCATCGAAAAACCATTCCAAATAAAACGCATGGCATCCCAGCTTATGCAACCGGCTGGAATCGACCACATATGAAAAGCATTTATGAACCAAATAAAAAGTAACAAAGAAATATCAAAATTTTCCCTTTCAAATGAAAGCGGCGGTTTGTAGCTTCTATCCTAACGGTTAATCTTTTTTATTTCAATTTAAAAATGACATTTCAATGATTTTTTATGCATTTTAACGATTTTCTTTTTCAAGAGGAGGAAAGCCGGTTTTATTTGCACCGGCTTACAGATCTTTTTCAAATATTATCTCGACTCACGTGATGTTTGAAATTCCCTGTGGGAAATTTCTGAAGTAGAAAACATGATCGTTGCACCAAAAAGTAGGATATGATTCATACCAGCCTATCTAATGTCCGATAAATTCACTCACTCAGAATCAAAACAACTCAAAATTAAGAATGCCCGGGCATCAAAACAAAGTTTAGCTGCCGTTCTTAATTTTGGGCTGCTGTCAACACCCCAAAATCAAAGTTCACAGTTTGAACTGATGCCCCCAAAAATTTATCGTTCAGAATTTGTTTCGTTTCTTGCCGCCGCGCTGTTTGGTTTTTGTATAAATTTTTTTCCAATGAAAAAGGAGTATGTAGTAAGCGTAAGTATACTTATAAAACATTAAATACAGTCATTAATAGTATAAAGTTTAATTTAAAACCATTTTTTTCAATTTCCAGCAACATCAATTGTTAAAATTTTGGAAAAATTGTAGGAAAGTGGAGGAAGGGACCAACAAATTAAACGGGGATACCACCCAAATACAGATAGGTAAGTCTAGAAAAAATTGTTAACAGAAGATTTGTAAGTAAGAATGTATAATAGATTATTATCAATATTTTATATTATCAATTTCATTAACAATTCAATAAATATCGCACACTTTTGTTTTGTTCTTAATCATATTATATTTTTTTTTATAGATTTATCTTTTTAATTCTAATATTTTCTTTTTTCTTTGTTTTCCATTCTCATTACAGAGCTCGAAAAATTTCACCATGGGAATTATGATAACACACAATTAAACACAAAGTGGTGAAAACTAAATAAAATAAGAATTAAAAAAAACTTCAAGCAACGCATTTTTCTTTTTTGAATGAATATATGTCCATTTGAAATGCTATGAGCAGCAAATAAATATCGTTTTCTCGTCAGAATGGCTTTCTCGATTTTGGGGTGTGAGAAAGAGCTCAATTCTCAAGTTTGGGAAAACCCCTCCAAACTTATTTTCGTCGGGAGCCAGTTTCATCCGATTTTGCGGCATTACAACTTGGTTTTGGGTTGTATCCGCCTAGAGTGCTTATTCTATTTAGAGCGTTTCCAGAAGATTTATAGAATTCTAAATAGAAAAAAGAATATGACAGAAATAATAATGTGCCATTGAATATAAAGATTGATCAAATATTATTGTACTACCATTTGAAGTAATTGTAAAATTTTTTGATTATTATCTTATGAGCTTTTAGACACATGCATCAGAAATGAATTGTTCTTTAATTATCATGGCTGGATTTTTTTTTAACGATTTTTGAGTACGTTTTAAAATGCCCTTTAAAAGAAATTCGTGAAACCCTTGGAAAAAACACTGTTCAATTTTATTAAAATGGCTAGTTTAGACTGTTAATTGATCATTCACAGCCTAGTACATCATTTTGAAGTCGTTTTTGTGAAATCGGGAATGTTAAGATTGGTTTCGAAAATTGGTTTTCTCTACGGTCGTTCCGGATCTTTTACAGTTTTTAAGTGACTATTACTGTCAAAAATTCGGCAGAAAATTGCACTACCAATGAGTATTTTGGAACAGTAAAGCGATGTCAAGGACCAAGGACGTTTAAAAAAAGATCGTTTGAAAAGAGATTTGAATAAAAGTTGAAACAAAGGACAGCTTATCACTGAAATCCCAGCATCTATAATTAAATTTTTCATTTAGTTGATTTAAAAAAGTAGGTTTTAATTCTGAATGTAAAGATGCATATTTGTTAGAATACATGATCTTTATTAATATTTCCAAATTTAGATATCTTTCACTCGTACACAACATGCTCTGAAGAAGAGACCGCATGAAATTTGATGACTGTGATCATATTACAGTTCAACATATGTTTATTTTTTTGTATGCAACAGTCGAGAAAATACAAAAAAAAACCTAAAAAAATCAGAGTTTTGACCTTTTTTTGTAAAAATTTCAGCCCTTGAGAGTTAAAACAAATATCGATTTTTCTATTAGCTAAGCTCACTAAGCATATTTTAATTATTTCAAATAGCCAGTAAATCGATTAGAAATGTTGCTTTCAATCCCATATTATGTTGTTGCTTTTAATTTTGAAAACCAACAAAACGTCAACGACAGAATTTTATATTTTTTTATTTAAGTCGTCTTGACTATTAAATTATGAATTGTTTAGTACCAATGCGCCGTATTTGCAAATAATATTATAAAATTAAAGTGTTGTTCTCAACATTTATAAGGTAGTGTGTTGTGTACATAGACACTTTTTAAAACATAGGTACCACGAGCTTTAACACTTTCGATATTAAAAAGTTTCAATAAACTCCATATCATTAAAGCGCTCTTATTTTTTATATCAAAGCGTTTGGAGTCGTTCAACTTGGCGTGACGCTAGTGTGAAAAGCTAATCACATTATATGATACATTCAAATATTCCATAGATTCGTTACAAATTTAACTGTTGTCAAAAAATAGTAGGGGAAAAAGTGGGGAACATAGCTGAAGATTTCTCTAATGGGATTCTGGATTTCTATTTTTTTCTAGATGTGATGCTCAGTGAATTTCGTTTGACATCGAAAGCTTTGAGCATCACAACGAAATTCATTGTGCTGCTTGATTGATACTCATCACGGTGAGTATCAATTTCAAATGATTATCTGAAATCTTGCAACTCTGGTTCGATCCTATGAACTTAAAGTTAAGTACCATTTTTCCTCCTTGCGAAGGATTAAAACGGAGTTCGAACTGCGAACTCAAAATTGATCCCTTTTTTTCCTTCGGCGAGGGATCAAAGCTGAGTTCGACCTTATGAATTAAAAATTGAACTCTCTTTGTTGGACTGAAAACACTTAGCGAGTTCAGTTCGAACCGAAACGTTCTCTGTGCCGAAACAGCAACCAACGAACACGTCGCAAGATTTTGTCGTTCCGGAACAATTACCGGAAGACTATGAAGGAACTTCATAATGGAATGCATGTTCACCGTGACAGCGTAAAATTCTGTCCGTCATTGTCATCATATGGTGAGCGGCTTGGAATGTCCGGAAACTTCCGGATGTTGTTTACTTCCCGTGGGAAGTAACATCCGGAAGTTTTCTTTGACCGGGACTTTCCACCGCTCTGTAATTGCAATGCAATGCACCGGAACAGCAACATCCGGGTACAACAAATTTTAATGATCCTTTAATTCCCTGAAAATAAGCTACCCTCGAAAATAAAGGATAAATTCGAGTACGGCTGCCGAACTTAGTATTGAGTATGCCTATCAGAACTTAGTTTTGCTTTTGCCCAGTCAAACTCAAAGTTGAGGGAAGCCACTGAAGTGCTGTTTTGAACCAAAACTACTTAATTTTGAGTTAAAAAAAAGAGCGTGTATGGATTAAAAAGTAAAAGCGAACCTGAAATTTCAAATAAAAGTAAAAGAAAACTCATTTAATTTAAGACCTGGAAAAAACGAGTGCGTTTCAACAAAAGGATGCTAAAACAGACTGTCTTTTTTTTTTTTTTTTTGTTTAAACGAACACACACACATAGAATCTCAGTGAAACTTCATGTTTCTTTGAAGAGATCTTCTTTCCTTAACTCTAGGCGTACATCTTTCGAAGTAATGATGGCTAGCATTTTACAAATGCTAAAACCACCAGACCACAGAAAGTGTACTATGTATGCCATAACCGGGATTAAATCTCATGAACCTTTGCGTAGATGGCTTGAACTCTAACCACTACTCCAAAGCCGCTGGAAAAATCTTATAAATAGTTATTCAAATAATTTCAAGTCTTTCTGTAAAATCGGCCGAACTCCATGCACGCAAAGAAAAACGGTTAAATACGATATAAAAAAATGACAAAAATGACAAAAAATGACAAAAATGACAAAAATGACAAAAATGACAAAAATGACAAAAATGACAAAAAAGACAAAATGACAAAAATGACAAAAATGACAAAAATGACAAAAATGACAAAAATGACAAAAATGACAAAAATGACAAAAATGACAAAAATGACAAAAATGACAAAAATGACAAAAATGACAAAAATGACAAAAATGACAAAAATGACAAAAATGACAAAAATGACAAAAATGACAAAAATGACAAAAATGACAAAAATGACAAAAATGACAAAAATGACAAAAATGACAAAAATGACAAAAATGACAAAAATGACAAAAATGACAAAAATGACAAAAATGACAAAAATGACAAAAATGACAAAAATGACAAAAATGACAAAAATGACAAAAATGACAAAAATGACAAAAATGACAAAAATGACAAAAATGACAAAAATGACAAAAATGACAAAAATGACAAAAATGACAAAAATGACAAAAATGACAAAAATGACAAAAATGACAAAAATGACAAAAATGACAAAAATGACAAAAATGACAAAAATGACAAAAATGACAAAAATGACAAAAATGACAAAAATGACAAAAATGACAAAAATGACAAAAATGACAAAAATGACAAAAATGACAAAAATGACAAAAATGACAAAAATGACAAAAATGACAAAAATGACAAAAATGACGAAAATGACAAAAATGACAAAAATGACAAAAATGACAAAAATGACAAAAATGACAAAAATGACAAAAATGACAAAAATGACAAAAATGACAAAAATGACAAAAATGACAAAAATGACAAAAATGACAAAAATGACAAAAATGACAAAAATGACAAAAATGACAAAAATGACAAAAACGACAAAAATGACCAAAATGACCAAAATGACCAAAATGACCAAAATGACAAAAATGACAAAAATGACAAAAATGACAAAAATGACAAAAATGACAAAAATGACAAAAATGACAAAAATGACAAAAATGACAAAAATGACAAAAATGACAAAAATGACAAAAATGACAAAAATGACAAAAATGACAAAAATGACAAAAATGACAAAAATGACAAAAATGACAAAAATGACAAAAATGACAAAAATGACAAAAATGACAAAAATGACAAAAATGACAAAAATGACAAAAATGACAAAAATGACAAAAATGACAAAAATGACAAAAATGACAAAAATGACAAAAATGACAAAAATGACAAAAATGACAAAAATGACAAAAATGACAAAAAATGACATAAATGACATAAATGACAAAAATGACAAAATTATTAAAATTGACCAAAATGACGAAAATTAACAAAAGTGGAAAAAAATGACAAAAATGACAAACATGACGAAAAATGACAAAAATGACAAAAAACGACAAAAATGACAAAAATGATAAAAATGAAGAAATTGACGAAAATGGCAATAACGACAGAAATGACAAAAATTACAAAAATGACCAAAATTACAAAAATGACAAAAATGACAAAAACGACAAAAATGTCAATATTGTCAATAATGACAAAAATGACAAAAATAACAAAATAGACAAAAGGGTATAATTTTCAGTGTACTTCCATTTTACTGAACGGATTGGATTGGTCTATTATCCATTGTACGCTGATAATTATATAGACGTTTCTGCTTAAATTTGTAAATGCATGAAAACATGCTACTAAAAGAATTCTTTTTACTCAATTTTGCCGCACATTTCTGTGATATAAAGATATTAGACATTTTTGTTTAATACTTTATGGATTTATTTTCATATATGATGGGTTCAAGTTTTAGTTTTCTTCTTGTTTCTTAAAATAAGGGTACATGGCTTGCCTTTCGATTCACGTTTTGTTTGATTCTAAAAGGATATTGGTAGATGTGGGTAGATGTAGAAGGAATTTTCACTAGGAATGATGTGTCCTTTTAACGATTTCAAAGAATATGTTTTTAAGCACTGTCTAACGGGGATGATTCCAATCAAATAACATATTCCTCCACCATAAGTGTTGTTCTAAAAATCCTTCGAACCGAAACATGATCTGTTTTTTTGTTTTAAATTTCACTTCCCCTTGCATTATTTTCATTCCAAAGTTTAATACAATACGATTCAACATTTATCACAATGTAGTTATAATCCTTATTTGTGTTTACGAGTACGGATCGTGAGTATTTTGTTAATTGTTCAAATTGGTAGAGCCAAACTTTAAAAGAAATTTCCACCTAAGATTTGTACAAATTTCTAACGTGTTTGTGGTTTTAACGTGTCATCGATTTTTTTTTGCTCTTTTTTCCTAATTGTGCTGAATGTGGTTCCATAAGATGTTTCTTTGCTAGAGTTTCGAATATTGTGACTTATAGGTACGTCTTGCCCTTTTTGTTATCGTTGTCGCTAGCCTACGTTTTTTTTTGCTTTGTCTCTCTGCGTTAACGTTCTTCTACTAGATGATGGTTCTAAAGTTTGATATTCTTTAAACTTCTACAAAATAATCGAAATCTGGTACTCGGTTTAATTAACTTGTTAATTGTTTTATTTTTTTTCTTTGTTATTTGCTGTCTACAAACTTTAGTTCATTATCCATTTAAAAATACTGGGTGATGTCCTATAGAATGAAAATAAAAAAAATCTTCTATTTTTTCAATCTTCTCGTGAGTAAATGTTAATGTAAGTATGTATACGATATTGATGATACAGTATTGTTCTGTTATTTTTGGTAAACTCTACCATTTTTACATTTTTTTTAGCCGAAAACACGTTTTATGATTATACTTTTTTTCTCTTCGTTTGTTTAAATAGTAAATTTACTTTAAGTAAGTTATAATTTCTGTTCGCTAATTATTTAATTTCGATTCCAATAAATCCGATTTCCTATGTTTTAGTTGAAGTCTACCTCGTGATATATTCGTTAACATTTTTTTTCTCAAATTTCCTGTTTTTGAAAAAGGTAAATCATCAGGCGTAAATTGAAAAAAAAAGTTAAGTTGAAAAAAAACTCTACTTAAAAATATGCTATAACAGCGTAAAAAACAGGTTAAAAATTAAAGTAAAAAACTAATTATGAAAAAAAAAACCAATAAGTTTCTCAACTATGTTTGGGAGCAAATATAAAAACAAGAACAACATTGAACATTTACAGCTTTATTCATCTATAAAATCAATAACTTAGTACATAAAACAGCATTAAACGTAAATCGAATTTACACAAACAAAATATACAATACCTAAAAAAACTAAAGGAAATAAATAAACCTATCGAGCGGTTTTTAAGTACACAAACATCTGTTCGATCGACGGAATCGTTGACTTGTGATCATGCATTAATTAACGATTATAATGGCTTGCGAATTATCATATACCTATACATATAGAAGATAACTTATGTAACGAACTAGCAGTGTAACCAGTTTTCGAGTTGGATTCGAGTGCTCGTAACAGTGTTCCCGGGACAAGTTATCCCAAAAAAGTAAAAAAAAAAAACAGCACAAATAATATTGCTACAATTTTTTTCAGGTTTCAAACATCTTTGAATGAGAGTTAAGCATTCGATTAGCAATTTGATTAATTCTATCTCTCCTTCTTGCTAAAAAGCACTCACGTTACACGTTTCTTTTTGTTTTGTTTTAATAAGACGATTATGTAGTTGTGTGTTTGTGTGTGTGGGATGTGTTTCTTTAAAGTGGTTTTTCAATTGTATGCTGTCTAGTTCAACTTCTATTATTTTTAGTGATATGGAATGGTTGCCATTTGCCGGAAAAATCTGATTAAGCTATTTTGTGTATTTTAAACCTTTTTTTTTGTTGACTCATGCTATCGATAAAGCTTATTTCTTTCGACCACTGCTGCACTAATATGGAATGTTTTTTGTTTTAGAATAGATTTAGAAGAATTGCTGTGAAGATGAGTGATGTCGTGACGCATTTTTTGCTTATTTAGGCATTCGGTTAGGTTCGCCCTGATGCTTATTAGTTTAAGGATTCGCTTTCTTCCTCTTCGTCTGCGTCTGCATCCGGGTCCGCCACGCTGCTTCGAGTTTCCAGTAGTTTCGGAACACGCTTATTGGCCCCCTTTACTGGTGGTTCTGAGAGTTCAGGCTCCACTGGGCAAACTGCTCCTGCCACTGTGCGTTGTCCTGTTTCGATTAAACAAAATGAAACACTTTTAGGCTACCAACATTATTTAAGATTCAGAACTAAACATCCTAAATTTGTTAACGACAAAATGAGCTTGATGTGCTGTGCAAGCTTCGTTTTGTGAAACATTTACATCCATAATTTGAACACCTTTGAGTTTTAGTAACATAGTAGAATAATTACAGTTCCACATTTTTAGGGTGAAGTATGTTCAAATGTGGAAAACGATTCATTAAGTTGTTCTACGCCATATACAATTGTAGTTACCTTATCGCTCCAATCGTGACCGACCATCTGCATTTCGTCAAAGTCTGCAAGAACAGTGTGGGAAAGTGGATTTGTGGTATATTACAAAATAGATTCCTTGGTTTGTTTTGCTGTTGCAAAGTTAAAAAGGTGAACTATATGAACCGGAAGCTTCCTAGTTTTGTTTGATTATATTACATTTGTTGTTTTCTATTTACAGCTCTTCTCTATATTTAACTGAAATGTTTAAAAATATTAAACTTAAACCTTATTTTGAGATGTTAATAGAGTGATTTGAATTTTGATTGTGTTTGTAAAAATATAAAATTTTATAGTTTGTTATACTTTTTACATTAAAAAACTGTTTTTCAAATTGGACTACATACAGAATAAATTCGTTTGGTAAAGTGGAATAAAATGGCATATACGCTACGGACAGTCATTCATCATCGTTTAAAGCACAACGAAAACTGAAAAAGTCCTGAAATTTCAACCAAAAGCAATCATTACAGACTTGTGCGGTTGTCGTTTGGTATTATTTTAGACCCAGTATTATTTCAAAGTATGATGGTGAGCAAATGTGAAACAGTGAATGATAATCAAAATTTTATCATTTGCTCGCCACAATTGAATTTATCGAAAACAAAAAAAAAAAAAATCATACAATAAATTAAAAATCCAGATGCGTGCAATTTTGCGAGTGATGGTCAAAAAATTTTTGGGGAAGGAACACACTGTTCTAATGGTGGCTCCAGAGATAAGCTGTTCCTTATCTCTGGAGCCATAATTTGAACCGTGCGTGCGGCCCCTTTTTCTAAACTAAAAAAACTGCGTACTAACGGTGTTGTTTCGAAATAGGGCAGCATACGGCTTTTGTCCAATGTTGGCAACAAGAAGCATGTCAGTTTACCATCCAAGGGAATAAGTTTGGAGTTAGAGCAGCTGGCTGAAAAGCGCGCTCATGAAAAAAGACACTCCAAAATAAATTGGAGGCAATCCTGGTCGAACTGAAGATGGTCAACGATAAATACAAGTTTTTGCAAGCCCCTGCCAACAAATTGGATGACAACGTTAGCGTTCGTAGTCGAGTAGTGGAACCACCAGTTTTGAGCGAACCACCGATTGGTTCGATCAGATTTCCGATACAGAAAATACGGCATGCGATCCTTATCTTCCCGGGTCGGGAATTTTCCCGACTATCGAACTGAATCCAACAACAACCGGTGTAGCTAAAAGGAGCCAATCGAGTCAACTCCGAAAGAAATTCCATCCCAGGTCATGCAGAAGAAAAGGAAGGACCGTCAGCAGAGGACTGAGCAAAAACCGTTTTCCGAGGATGACCCAAACTTATCGGAGCAACATTACGAAGAGGGTGGCGTTCTGAAACTCCGTACGAAACGCCATCATCAATCAGCACTTTCGGTTCCAACAATCCCCGTTGGTCGTTTTCGAGAGCCTGTAGCCGAGACAACGGTGTAGAGAACACTAGTAAATGACATAAAAATGCAGAGGAAAATTATGGAGCTTAAAAAAATATTTAGAAAAATCAACAAATATAAGATGAAAGAAAGAAATCGAGGGAGTAAAAACAGTGAGCCAAGTTTGAATTAAGATGCATGAAAAGTATGGATAACAGGTACAGTTCGAACGTAACTCACATGTACCGTTAGGAATGAGTACAGTAAATGTGGAAAAGAGATGGCGAGAAATAATAACGGCGCTTTCTGAAACCGATAGCGAATGGAAAAAGGAGTAAAAATGAGATAGAAAATAGATAGCATGAGGAAAATGTTCTTGATAGTCATAGGAGGCTTTGGAAATAAAAGGGCAGATTTAAGACGTTTGTTGTCACGGAAAGATGTGTGTGTTTTCCCGGAAAAAAAAAAAAAAAAAAAAGGAAAGATGTGTTTTTTATAATCGCAAAGAAAATTCACGATTCAAATAAATTAAAAAGAAAATTCACTACAAACGGGTCTTCCAAGTCATCATGCGGCGGATCCAGCGAAAGTTGCGAATAACTTCACCAGCAACGGACTGTCGTCCAGAAGGCAACCCAACCACTAACCTCTACCTCCTCCCCTTATCTCCGAGAATCAAGGTAAGCCCTTTGCCAATAATTGCATATCAAATGAAACTTTACAATAGCCTCATGAGTCCCTGATAAAACAGCTAGGGTATTGCCTAAACGAAAGTTTTAACTTTATTGAAATTATCGCGGATTATACCCCGACAACAGTTCAATTAGCTGCACGCCAGATCATGTCTCGGGACTTCCCAAACTTTGATGGGAACCCGACTGACTGGCCTGTCTTCAACAGCACGTTCAACCAAACAGAAAATTTGATACGCCTTCAGCGTGCCCTTAAAGGCGATGCGTTAGAGTCAGTGCGCAGTCGCATTGTTTTGCCACGTATAATTGATACCATTCGTAATGATTATGATCGCCTTGAACAGTTATCTAATGAAAATCCTTTTAGCCCAAATAAAATCTATTCCCGCCCCAAAATGCGACAAGCTTGGAATATTGATTCATTACGGCATTGCCGTTCAAAGCTTCTGTAACGCTTTAGATGCAGCCAATCAAACCTCTAATTTTTCAAATCCGTCGTTGCTCGCCGATCTAGTGTACCGTTTGCCGAGTGAGTATAAGATGCAGTGAGGATCTTATACATTAAAATTTATCAAAAAGTTAACTTAAAACATTTTGCGGAATTCATGTCTGAACTCATGGATTCAGCCAGGCGGGTAACTTCCTACACTGGAAATTCGAACCGAATGGAGGAACGGAACAAACCGCTTCACATACACGCAGAAGACAATCCAGAAGTGGAAACGGGAGAACGTAGGTGCAGTGTGTGCAGTCAAAAACAACGCCTTCAGGAGTGCGACAACTTCAAGCGTCTCAGTTTGACGAACGAATGTAGGTAGTGCAACGGGAGAAGCTGTACCGAAACTGCTTGAATTTTGATGGAAATCGTTCTTTCGTGTAAATGGACAATGTATCGTGAACGGTTGTAAATTCCGCTTCACCCTCTTTTTCACCTCTTCCGTAGTCAGCAGACCCAGCCTGCTTCCAGTGTTGCAATAAATCAACCGTCGAATTCAAACGATCGTAGTTCACCTGTTTCTCCATCTAACGATACTTACGTCAATCACGTCCACTGTAGCTACTCGCAACTGTGTCTCTTCCGAATCGTAAAGTTATTTACGGGAATGAAAACCGTAGAATAGAATTAATAGGGACGAATGCCTCCTGTGGAGTTAAAATCCCTTTAAAAAAAACAAACAAAAACTAGAATAGAATCCTTTGCTTTTCTGGATGATGGATCTTCACTGACACTCGTGGAGAAGGACCTGATCCGCGACCTTGGAATCCAGGGAGTGCCGCAAACGCTCTGCCTTAGGTAGACAGGAAACATGAACAGGCCTCCAAGATGGTGGAACTCAACATTTCGGGGATTAACCGTTCTCGTTTTAAACTCCGGTATGCTCGCACTGTGAAAGCCTTAACACTTTCGCAACAATCCCTGAATCATCAAGATTTATCCGATTCGTTCCCTCACCTACGTGGTCTTCCTATCTCAAGTTACTGGAACGATGTACTACAAATCCTAATTGGGCTGAATAATCTACGCTTGACAATTCCGCTCTCTATAAAATAAGGTGGACCACATGAACCCGTTGGTGCTCATACCAGGTTGGGATGGTTTGTCTACGGAGGATCCACGGGATCATCGTTATCTGTAAAAACACACAGCAACGGATGTTCGTGGGATGAGGCGCTGGACACAACTGTACGTAATTACTTTGGAAGATGTCGGAGTTTCTGGTTGCCCGAAGGAAGAATCGGAAAGCGATGAACGTTCTAAGCAGATCCAGGAGGAAACTACAGTACTTCAGAATAATCGGTTTGAAATCGGACTTCTGTGGCGATTCGACCACTATGTGTTTCCCGATAGTCGACGCATGGCCGAGAACAGGTACGAATGCTTAGAACGAAAGTTGGAAAGGAATTCAAGGCCTTCGAACAGCCAGAAAGTTCTAAAAGGTATGGGAGAACCAACAGTTGAAGATCTTAGATTGTTTAATCTGGAATACACCAACATAGAAAGGGTATTAGGAAGGTACTGGCTTCCGAGGGAGGATTCCTTAGCGTATGCCACGAGTTTTCAACCAGAATTAAGTGAACTAATAGCGAGCAAGCGCCGTCCAATGAAGCGACAAGTGCTCAGGTGCCTTATGAGCGTTTTCGATCCACTAGGTTTGTTAGCAGCCTTTGTGGTACAGGGAAGGGTGTTATTGCAAGATATCTGGCGAGCTGGAAACCTGGGGGTCGAGGAAATAAATGATCGAGCGAACGAATAATGGACTACTTGGATTGAACAATTCCCCCTCATTGCTGAACTTCGTATTCCTAGGGGCTATTACCTCGGTGCAAACAACAACACATATTGACACCTGGAACTTCATTTATTTGCAGATGCTAGTGAAGATGCATACGCAGTTGCCTACTTTCGCGTCCCGAACCCAGCCGGCGGTTTCCGAAAATCCCTTGTTGACGAAAGTAGTCACTCTACGCCATTGCCACTTTTGAAGTTGTTGTGTTTTGCCATTTCTCGTAAATTTGAATTTTTCTTTCGAACATAAAAGTATACAAATGATATGACCTCTTGAGGTACGTAACTTAGAGAGCGCCTACAACACATAACACGTGACAAGTTTCTGTGACTATATCAATCGCATTCAGGATAACGCTCGCACCGATCCCTCATCTTGGTTATACGTTCGACAAAGAAAGGGTACTCAGAGTATACCTCAAGAGACCACATACAACGATGCCGAACTGCCGAAATGCCAAATGCTGTTGCGTTCCAATTCTCGACATTCTTTCAGAGTGTTCTTAGCACTAACTTACCACCTTTATGCGAATCATACTTTAGTAGCTTGCCAAATCGTGACTTCAACCTTCCTCTGCTGAATTTCTCCTCAAACGACGTCTTCGGAAGCTGTCTACGTTAGATTTAACAAAAGAACCTGGGCCAGATGGCATTCCTCCAATTCTGGTTAAGAATGCGCCGATCCGTTATCCGTATCTATTTCGATCATCTTTAATCAATCGTAAACGGAAGGTACTTTTCCCACCGCATGGAAAATGGCATCGATCACTCCAATCCTCAAATCCAGCGACTTGCATCAAGTGCATCTAAGCTGTTTGCCTAAGGTATTCGAGAGCCTCGTTTATGACGTACTTTATCAATCGGTGCATCACTGTATTTCTGAAGATCAACATGGATTCATGAAACGTAGATCTATATACGACCACCAATCTTATGACGTACGTTTCGAAATTGGTTACTAGACTGGATAAACGTCAACAAGTCGATGCAATTTATGTAGACTTGAGCAAGGCTTTTGATAGAGTACCGCTTTTGATTGGCTTTGCAAATGGATAAACTCTTATCTCGTAGACCGAACTGCTTACGTACGACTAAACAACGTGAATTCGACGCCTTTTCGAATCACTTCTGGAGTTCCACAAGGAAGTTATCTGGGACCTTTGATCTTCGTTCTTTTTATCAACGATCTATGCGCTATCATTGAATCGGAGAAGTTGTTGTACGCCGACGATCTAAAAAAAATTCGTACCATAGCTTCACTAGTTGACTGCTGTGCTCTCCAAAAAGACATCGATTCATTTCTAACGTGGTGTCATCAGAATGGTATGGCTCCTAATATTTCCAAATGAAGTGTCATATCTTTTACTCGTAAACGTCAACCTTTGAACTTCGAGTACAAATGTCATCGACTACTTGAAGCCTCAATTCCATCGTCAAGGAGCTTGGCATTATTTTGGACACCAAGCTCACTTTCTTGCAGCATATCTCGACTACAACAGCTAAGGGCTTTGCGGTTCTTGGCTTCATACGACGAAACACGCAATTCTTCAACGACTACTACAGTCTAAAAGCACTTTATTGTGCTCTTGTACGCAGCATTGTCGAATACGGAGTGCAAATCTGGGCTCCATATAAGGTTGTACAGGCTAACCGGATCGAAAGAGTACAACGATGCTTCCTCAGATACGCTCTGCGCCAGATACCATGGAACGACGCCTCGAACCTCCCGCCCTACGAACAGCGCTGCTTGTTGCTGAATCTACCGACGCTGGCATCAAGGCGCATTCTTCTACAACGGCTCTTTATCTTTGATGTTCTACAGAATAATGTTGACTGTCCAGAATTTTTGTCGTTACTTCCGTTTAACGCTCCTGTAAGATCAACTCGGACGCAGGAATTCCTCAGACTTACTACTGGACGAACCCGATACGGACAAAACAACCCTTTGGATACATGTTGTGCTCGTTTCAATGAAATAGTTAGTAACTTTGATCTTAATTTTTCTTAGGCTGTGTTCAAAAGTAGAATCTTTTTGTAATGTGTAAACATCTCTAAATGTCTGCAAAGACTAAATAAATAAAAAAAATCTGAAAATCTGAAAAAATCACCAAATATAGTTTGAAATATGAAAAATTGTTTGGCATTTTTTACACAAAATCGATTATTTTTGCACTTCTACCCCTTTGGCTCTGCAGGCCTTATTTGTGTTTTTGTTTACACTTTGAAGTTTCTATATCAGTGTTGCCATATAGGTATTTGTTATTTTTATTTTTATAACTTTTGACACATTCCACACGCTTGTACCGCTTACAAGTGATTTTTATACGTTAGCGTATCAAAAAAATCTCAATCTTTTCAATAATTTTGACAATTCAAATCACACAGAACCAAGGAAAAAAGAGAAAAAAAAATTTTGTACATGTTTTATATAATTTTGAAAATCAATTTTTTTGTTGGAAAAAGTGTAAATGTTAACAACTTTTACAAAATAATAAATTAAAATATATGGATTGATTATTTTTTAAATTTTAAATAGAAGTGTGTAGAAAAAATATTTTTTTGTATCTCATGGGTTTGTTTTAAAAGCGAACAAAAACAGTAGTGAATTCACGTCACAAAAAAGGAAACTTTTTTATTTTAAGAGAAAACGTTAACATTGTAAAACAATAATAAATAAGATCTTCTTTGAAAATGATGAGAGGATTCTGAAACACTAAATTTTATAGAAATCGGTTGGAATCCAACTGAGTTACAACAGCGCGAATGATTTTTGACCCTCCAGATGGTCAGATTTTTATAAAGCGAACATAATTTTGTAGATTTTTTAATTCATTCGTTATTCTCAACAAAAAAAAACAAAAATATTGAAAAAAAAAAAATAAAAAAATTTTTTTTGCTGAGTTCGTGAATGAATAAAGACTGTGAGAAACAGTGATTTTTACGTATGATTCCTCAATATGTTGCTATTCAAGTGTCAGTCAAAATAAGGAAAAAGTTAGGAAAATAACTGAAAAATTTATGATTCTACAAGTTGGAATAACAAAATATAACTTTTAAAAGTGTACACAAAATTTTAAGGCTTTAAAGAATTTTTCAGAATCACTTGAAATTTCGTGACGTGAATTCAGTAGGGGAGAGTGGGGGTATCATGGTCACTTTGCTTCTTTGCTTCTTTAAAAATGGAAAGGTGTTCTACATTAAGGTATCATTAGGCAATTTTTTTTAAAATTTTTTAAATACATTAATTTCCCGAGTTCTGACTGTTTTTCAAATTTTTTTTTTTTGGATTTTGAAAAACTGTAAGGAAACGTGGGCCACCTAATCCAAATTGACTAGATAACAAGCAAAGTTTATGAGCTGACCCAAAATTGAAATTTCATAATTCATTTAGTTATTTTAAAGCAATTTTAGATAGGAAAATAAATAAGAGAGTTGTGTATGTTCGAAGAGTTCCTAAAACCTGGCTCGCGAACGTTTCGGAATAATTCCTTATACAGGATTTATGTTCGTGTCTATCCATTAGAAAAGATGGACAAAACATTTTTCATAACTCTTTATTTGGTATAAGAAAACTTCACAGATAGTAATGTTCATGTTCATGATAGTAAGTTCTGAATGCGTATAAAAACACCTAAATATAGATGGTCCAAGATATTCAAGCAATAATTTGAAAATTGGTTGCGTTTGTGTGACTTATTGATGCTTCATCAAAAATTCCTTTTCCATGTGAAAGAACATGGCAAAATTAAGATCATAAGCATATGAGCATATTTTTGTTATGTACTTTAGGTCTCCCACGGATGCCATTTTGTGGGTGCTTGTTTAATTATGTAAGTACATTTTTCTAGGCTTGTTAAATAAAAGAAGCATATGATACGTACATAAGTCAACAACATATAGAAAAACATCCTTACGCAAAACGACGACGATGACAGTTGGATTGAGATTTTTATCCCAACACACATCTGAGATATTCAAAGTGGCTCACGTTTCTCCATGGCCCACGTTATCCCACTCTCCCCTATATATTGCTCGTAGAAAATTAATAACTCCATATAGCGATTTCTTTGGTGAAGTTGTCCTGGAAAAATGGACAGTTGATGTTTGCAACAGTGGCTCCAGAGAGTGGATTGACTGAAGATTAAGTTTCTTTATGCCGCAGTGCGTATGATTTTCGATAAACAACTTTTCTAACCAAAGAGCTAACTACAAATATTTTGATAAAATCCTAAAATAAAGACTCTAAGACAAGCGGAATGAAGGGCAAATTTCTGCAACTGGAATAAAAGTCTGGGTGTTGTATTAACTTAAAAGATAGCAAGTAGGTAAAGGAAAGCAAAAAGTGCAATTTTGGTGCAAAGAGTCATGTTTAAAAGGATTTTTTTTTTATAAAATACATTTACGAAAATGATAGGTATACATAAAGTCTGAATGATAATTTTATATATTTTTTAAGAGGTTCATAGAATCAACAGTGCATCAAATGTGGAGTCTTACCTAACTGCCTGGCATGAAGTTGCATGCCATACTCTTCGTCGGAATCCTCTGAAAGTTGGAAGACGATTTTACGGAGTTCGTTCGACGTTGTTTGTTTCGAAGATTGAAGCAGCAAGTTATTGGTGAATTCGTGTAGTTGTTGTTGTAGATTGTAGTAGACGTAATTTGTGATGATGAAGTTTGGTTAGTGTTTTGGAACTAAAATTTCATAATATTTTGGTTTTCTAGTGGCGTTAAAAAAAACTTTGTGATAACGAGGCGAGGTGGTTTTGTGTGTTTTTGAGTAAATTGTTTTTGGAAAAATGATGTTATTTTTCATTAAGTCTTCCAAATAGGAGCTTGGCTTTTTTTCTATTTAAATGATTTACTTATTGGTATGATGTCTTTCTTTTGTTCCAATTTCTTGTCTTCCGTGATGTAAATTCAAAGTAATATTACTGTTAAAAAATCTAAAGAAATTAAGCTGCTTAGTTTCATAGGTATAGTATGATCAAACAAATGTCTATCTAATCGTTAGTTAAAAAGATCTACCAAAAATCAAATTTCAACTGCTAGTAGTTAGGTAAACGCAGACAAAAAAATTTCATCCCAGAATCTACACAGTAAAAAACTATCGAATTCCTTATCGTTAAAGCACTATAAAATGTATTTTCGACCAGATAGATAAACTAATCAGAAGATCCAATTGATGGCATATTTCAAACTCTCCGTTCCTTGAGGATGGCGTTTTCGATGGTTTTCGCAGTACCTAGAAATTTAACGGGTGAATTTTTAGTTTTCCGAAATTGGGAAAAGAGTTTTCAACGCTGAGCCACACTGAAATCGGGTAATAGCGATATCGATTGCTTACTGCACACTTACAAAAGATGCTAGCGTTAGCTCGAGAAGAAGTTCCGGCTGGGTAATGTTGGAAAGTCGTGGAAAAACATAGCACGAGATTGACTGCGCGGATGGAATGTCGGTGAACCTTAATTACAGTAATGCTTCAGCCGAAAGCACATTAAGATATTGAAATTGTTGTTCACAGAAACAAACATACAGATGGGGTGATGAATGAAACGGTGAATATTGAATGAGATCTTTGAAAATATATCGAGTTAACAAACTAACTGAATCAATTGAAACAATTCCCCCCTCTTTATATATTTGTATGTGTCACAAAACTCTGTTGGTGTCAACTCCTTAAAACTGCTCGATGGAGTCGAGTCAAAATCGTAAAGCGTTTTTACACAAAATTCCATTCAAAAGTTATAAAACTAGATTGATTAATGATGATAGATTGATGATTGATTGATAAATTTGTCTTAATTTCCCTACATTTTTAGCAGTTGAAGCCCAATCGCAGCCCGTGGCGTAGAGGATAGTCTTCAAGTCTTCTAAGCCAACGGTCATGAGATCGAATTCCGGTTACGGTATACATAGTACACGTTCTGTAAGTTTAGTGGTTTTGCATTTGTAAGATGCTGGCCATCATATCCCCGAAAGTTACACGCTTAGAGTTAAGCAAAAACGAATTTTTTCGAGGAAATATGAAGTTTCATTGAGATTCTGTGTGTGTTTGTGTTAATCTCAATTTGCCGAAAATCTTTGAAAAACATGTGAAAAAATCCTCCAAAACTTCTTGCATTTGCATTTTTTCGACTCAAAGGGTAGAACTTGTTCAATTTAATTATTCTAATCATGGATACCTGCATCAGCAATTGTTAGGGCATAGCATTGTGCAGAATTGACTGAAAAATCAAATTAAAAAAGTAGTCGTGATATCAATCGGTCAAATGTTCTTTCATAAGCCTGCAGTCAATTGGTGCAACAAAAAAGAAATTTAAAATATTTTCAAAGCCGATCTTCTGCAATGTTGGACAACTTACTCTAGTATCAGTTAGAAAAGTAATTTTTAAGTTTAAGTCCGAATAATTTTTTCACCGAATTTTGTGATTCGGTGCTTGAATGATCGAAAACGGGTTTAATGCGGTTGTAACGTGTTGATCAAATTCAAGTAAAAAGGCTCAAACACTCAATAGCAGAGAAACACGATTAAGCGTGTAGCGACAATGATGGAATGAAATTAACCGTGAATGGAAAAACAAAACAAGCCGACAAGAAAATTATCCTCAAACAACGGCTTTCAAGTAGTTGGTCGAAAAGTACGGAACTGAAACGTCAACAGAAAGAAAAATTCATTCGTTTCGTTCCACGCGGTTGCACCGGTCTCCTAAGTGGCAGCACGGAAATCCCGGAAACTCAGGAGGGTAGGTGGACGCAACGCAATCAACCTTCCCAAACTAAAGCATTCAACGAGGTAGGTGTAAATCTTAAAAATCCCAACAAGAAATCTAACAGCATTGCGCATTACAGGACAATCGCACGCACCTGGGCCTCATTGGGTTCGCCTACATTCTGGCTTCAGGAAACGAAGGCATCTGCATTTGACCTCAAAAAGAAAAACCCTTCTAGGGGTAGGTTGAACACGCCACAACACGACTGAACCGCAGTTGGTCTTCGTAGAAATTGGACTCCAGAAGCCTTCTGCATTGGCCGACTCATGTTGATTTTGGAACGGGAGAAGCTGCTCCAAACAGAGCGCCTTCTTTGATTGTTGCGGTTCCGGAACAGGAAGGTTTGTAGTCCAATTAGATTTTCGGACTCAACGAAGTCGGAATAAATCTCATTCTGACCATCCCACGATTCTTCAGCTGATCGATACAGCTCTACGCAAATTTCGGATTGAATCCAACAGGGGTTGACTTCCGGATTCATCAAAGTCGGAATCTAGCTTATTCCGCCCGTTCAAAGCTTCATCAGTTGACCGAAACAGCTCCGATCGATAGGGCACCCAGAGTAACAGATCGTCTAGTTCGAATCCAATCGGATTTCTTTTTCGGATTAATCGAAGGCGGAATCAATAGGATTCCAACCATTCAGTGGTTCAGCAGCAGTGAGCAGCATTATGTTCCTGCAAAACCGTACGAAGAGTGGCGGTGCTAGGATCAGCATAGGATTATTGAGTGGCTTCTCTCAGCAGCTGAGTGCAACTACGAAATTAGGACGGGGCTACTAAATATCGGCTCGCAGATTGCTAGCGTTTGGGTGCGTACATTGAGTAAGGTTGCCAGATTTTTTTCAGTACGTAGCCGGGCCGGCCAAACGTGGCCGGCCAAACCGGGCAATTTTATATAAAGCCTGGCAAAATCCGGCCATTTGATTTCAAAAATGACGACCACATTTCCGGGCAATATCCGGACAAATTTTCTCAAAATTTAGAAATTACTCAACAAAAATCAAGAAAAAAAATTAAAACAAAAATTTTTTCATCCAAACTTATCGAAAGATTTTGAATCGTATTTCAGGCTTCATAAAAACCTCTCATGATAATTTTTGTAAAAGTTGTTAAAAAAATTCGTTTTGTAGGTGTTTGTTGTTTTTGTTTTGTTTGATTTGCCATATAAAGTGAATAAATCCGGGCAAAATCCGGGCATTTTTCAATGAAATCCGGGCAACCGGGCCGGGCCAGACTTATCCCAAATTTTGTATCAAATATCCGGGCAAACTCGGATAAAATCGGGCAATCTGACATCCTTAACATCCGTTTCCTGAACACCCTGAAATGCGCCTCACGGCTTCAAATGGTGAGTCGACAATCTGGAAGGAATGACGAACATAATTCTGGTACTCACTCGCTTCTACCTCACGCCTCCACGAGTCATATGATCACAAATGACAGCCAGTTAAAAGTGTAACCCGACATTAGTCAAGTGAGGGGGTGCCGCAATTCTAAGACACCGTAACGATAGGATGTATGGCTGGAGGGAATCTCAGTCGATAACGGAACCTGTGGGGCACCAGGGCGCACCCCACAGTATACAGCCCGGAAACCATGGATGAGAACGAAAGTGAACTCCTAGCACAGCTCTCAAACGAGTCTTTCACAGGAGTGCCATCCATTTCCTCCTCCGCTTTAGATTTGCCCGCGGAAGGAGATGATGAGTGCAACGACGATGGGGTTAATATGACCATCAAGGAGATAAAAACGCCGATCAAACCTAAAAACCTTGATACACGAAAAATTAGTGGTGCGGCGAACAGACCGCTAAGGAAACTCATCGCGAAAAACGTGTCATATGAAGAGGCAATGGGCCTAGTAACCACTACGAAATCTGCACCCCCAGCAAAAAGTGCAAAACGGGCTCGCAGTGGGGACAAGGATGGCTCATGTAGCGCGGAAAAGTCGAAGGCCTAAAAAGCTAAGGGGCCAATCGCCCCAACTAAACGACAAGATCCGAAAGAGCAAAAACAAACACGGACATAGAACAAAAAGTCTAATGGACGATCTCATGGGGCAAACCACCCAGTGAGATCGGGTGAAAACATTAAAAGACCCTCTTACAAAGAGGTAATCAGTTCTATTAGGGTAGGCATACTCACAAAAAACTACCCGGTCACTCAGTTGACGACGGGACACCTCAAAATTTTACAGCAGGCGTTAAAAAAGCAGTTCTTGGCCAAAGGCTTGAGAGACTGAAGCCAAAATTTGCACAACGCTCATTCAAATCTTGGTTCATGGTAGTGACTTGTCTTGACCAGACCACATCGGACTGGCAAAAACAAGTCATACCATCAATCAAGCCGTGGAAAGGTGTAGGGGTGTAGGGGACAATCAAATTCCCAGATCAGAGATCCTGAAGGCTCATCTACCTGGAGCTGCCGAGGACGATATCGGTACAGTTCAGGCTACAATTGAAAGCCAAAACGAAGAGTTGAGCAACCGAAAGCTGGAGATTTTACGATGTCTAAAAACGGAACGAAGCTCTCCTAGTGGTCTTTACTGTAGACGAGATTTCAAAGAAGGAGCTGGAGAAAAGAAATTTCGTGATTTACTACGGATTTGGTTCCAGTAAAATCTGGGACCTTGTAAAGGACCAGTCGGCAATAGACCAGGTCAATTTCATAAAAGGAGAGTCGATATGTTGAGGAGATACTGTGGCACCTCTCGATCTTAATGAACCGGAGTCAAAGCACCAGGGCCAGTCTATGGACCAGGGACCAGACCCTGGGACCACAGAGAAAGAGGTAGATAGCCACAGTAAATCCTGTGCGAATTGCTTACCGGAAGGGACTGGTACGTTGGACTTGGGCCTTACCATCGAACAAGATCAACAAAGACCAGGCCCGAGTTCTAGAGATAAAGATACCTCTAACAAACCTGCAAATATAAAACTCAAAGCTGCCAAAACAGCCCCAACAACCCAAAGCACATGGAGTAAACCGAGACGGGACAAACAAACATATGCAAATGGCAAAAAGCTGGTGTCTTGCCCCACTTTCCTGGGCAAAAAACCACAGAAATAAACACCTTTAAGTGTGTTCAGGCAAATGTTCACCATGCTGAAGGAGCCTCCAGTACACTACTGAGAAGATTCGTCTCTGAAAACCTGTACCTTGCCTTTATCCAGGAACCTTGGGTTAACAAGGGTTATGGTACAAGGGCTATATACCCCGAATGGCAAGATTCTCTTCGAAGAACAGAACGCTTACCCAAGGGCTGCTTTACTAGTGAACAAAAGAGTTAAATTTACTCCCTTTTCAGAACTTATCGACGGAGACATCACGGCTATACGGATAGAAATACCAACACCGGAAGGTGAGCACACGGTGAGTGTAGCTTCAGGATCTCGTAACATTGGAGCTAGCTAACCCATCACTTGAACTTGGAGAGTGTGTGACGACTGACGATTACACCCACAGTGATCACCAGGCGATACGCTATAGCGTAGAAGGTCGTAGAATCCTCCGGTCCAAAAGCGGAGTTGAAAGAGCAAAGTTTTTGATCAAGAAGTCAGCATCGAAGCACTAAATATGCAGGGAGCTTCCAACGCTGAGCAGCCTACGGAAGAAGTACCCTAGTGGTGGACCTCAGAAATTGTCGAGTCTCGTGCTAACTGCTTGAAAGCCAGGCGGCGGATTCAACGGGCGAGAAACGAGGGGACCGTTCATCGAGCATCCAGGGTAGCACTCAAGCGAGCTATTAGGACAAATTAGGAAAACTATTACAGAGCACTGTGCCGGAGCATACACAGTAAAAGAAAATTACCGAGTTCGGTAATTTATTTTTATAGAAATACTTCTGTAATTCGAATATTTTCGGTAATTGATCAACTTGACGTCTTGTTTTTACCGAACCACGTTAATCGGTTTTTGACCTACCGTTTATTTATATGTAAACAAATCTCTTCGCAATTAGTTTTAGGTTAAAAAAAAACACCGAAAACTGTAAAGTAAAACTGAAAATTGTCGCTGTCAAGACAAACGTACAAAATGCGTTTTTCCTGTTTTGGCATTTTTTACATTTTCCTTCGCTCTCGCAGTCGTAATAAATGGTCTCACGATTGATCGTGTACTCGAGCGAGATGCTAAAAATAATGAGCAAGCATTCGTTGCCATTTTTTAAAGGTCCGGTTTCGCGTGTTTTGGTGTTTTGAAAAATTCACACAAAACACATCTTACCCCGTCTCGTTTTGATCCGGAGCCTTATCTTGAGGTGGGAGAGGTTTGGCCTATTTAGCGGCTCAGTCCGGTCCGCATTTTGTCAGCTGCGAAGAAGCATCAGTTCCCAACAAGAAGAACTGCGTCGATAGCTCGCAGAGCAGCAGCAGCAGCACCGAGGAGTATGGCAATAAAACGGTCAAAGCCGGTAAAATGTTCCGACTGAGGGAAAGTGGATTGATGAGGAAGCTTCGGGAACACCGTTCCAAGGAACCGAATTCCTTACTCACGAGGACGAGGTGAAAGTTTAATTACTATTTCGTCAGTGTCGAAATAGTATTGTTACGATTTTCTTTCATTTCCACAGAGGCAATCCGAGCTTCGCTTTCCTGGAAATCTCAACAAATCGAGGTCGATGATCGAAATAAAAGTGTTTGAAATGAAATGAAATGAAAGAGTTTGGAACTTGTCTTTTAAAAGAGGTTTAAAATTAACTCGGTTTTTCGCTTGAGGCGCGTTCTGGAAATGCCGCGTAATATTTTCTGAAAACTGTCAAATTTTCGGTAATTTCTTCCAAAAACCATTAAACGTTCGGTAATTTTAGATAATGATGCGCAGTGTACATACATCGTGAGATGATTCGATTCTCGCGATATACACTGTGCATTATAAGCTAAAATTTACCGAAAATTTGACAATTTTCGGTAAATATTACCGGCAATTCGGTATAATTTCTTTTTTTTCCAAAAAATCCGGTAAAAATGACCGAAGTTTCGGTAATAGCTACAAATATTTCGATAAAAATCAAAAGTTGTTGGGTAAATATTACCGAACTTTTACACTCCACCGTGGTTGAAAAAAATCTTTCGATTGCTTTGATTCGGAACTTTTACAGTTTTTTCGGTAAACAATTGTTAGTTTTCGATTATAATTTTAGGCTGTTCGGTAATAACTACAGATTTTCGGTAACAATAACAGGTTTTCTGGTAATAACAAAAGGTATTTCGGTAAATTCTAACGGTTGTTCCGTAAACATTACCGAACTTTAAAAGTTTTTCGGGTAAACTTTGCCGGTGTTTCGTTGATAAATACAGACAGTTCGGTAACAACTATCTACCGATACAACGAGCTGTCAATTTTTTTGACAGAACATCTCAGGTAGGATCAGCCTACTTTCGGTATTTTTTTATGGAAAAGGCAGAGGTGCCAGGTGTCCTGATTTATCAGGATTTGTCCTGATTTTTGCAAGACCGTCCTGATTTTTCAAAAACTCTCGAGTTGTCCTGATTTTTGAAAATTGGTCCCTTAAATATCCTGATTTGTCCTGATTTTCATAAAAAAATCTCAAGAGTTATAGAAATTTAGGTTAAACTATGAGAAAATCTAATAAATCTGCTATAAAATAGTTCAACCCATATAAAATTTGGTAATTTTCGATTCAGGTGATATTTAAATGGTGTTTTTCGATATGAACTGCAGGCCAGCAAAGAAGCTGCGTACTGTTGTTGCATAAATCAAGGCGTTTACAGCACTTGTATTGCGCCTTTAGTTATGCAATCTAAGCAGAGCTGCTTATTATTTTCATGAATCAAGAGGTGTCCTGAAAAATCCTGATTTTTAGCTTCGCGTTGTCCTGATTTTTGACGGAACCACCTGGCACCCCTGGGAAAAGGTCCGTAATATTTGACAGCTGTCACTTCTCGGCCATGAAAAAAATACCGAATAGTTTAACGAACTCCACATGCTAGGAGTTTGGTAAAATAATAACCAAACTTGGTAATTTTCGTTGACTGTATACGAAAATTACCGTTCCAGAGCCAAATCCGGAATCAAAAAAAAATACGCCATAAGAAAAAAGGTGAAACGAAGAGAAAGCTTCCCTCTTACTCATACAACGCCAAGCAACATTTTGACATATATGTTGTTTTTAACCTGTTTCACAGTCTACTCGGGAGATTTTTCATCAAAGTGAAAGCCTGGCTTGGAAGTAAACGACCTTCAGTAATTCGTTCCTTGACGCCAAAAGATCAATAACCGATTACCGAACTGGTTCGGTAAAAAAAAATCCAAAATCTTTAAACTCTTGTCTCACGTTAGCTATTAAAAAATTCCATAACTCCATAATAAATTCTCACTAACAATTTCGAGAGTTTTACTTAGTTTAAAGGGATCATATAACAGAAAACAATGTGCAATAACAGTGGCAAAAGATCAACAGTACCATGCTTTTTTGAGAACACTATCTACAGAACGGTGCAAACAACTTTTCAAAAACTTGAACTCAATGAAAGATAGAATATCAAAAAACTTTTAAAATGTTTATGCAAAAAACCCTCGAATACAAAAAAAAAAAACAAAAAAAAAGTATTTCAGGTGCACAAAACCACCACCACCGCCTTTGTGTGTCGTTGAGAAAATTTTCGAACAATTGCGCCTTTGTGGATTATTTTTCCAAATTTCAAAACATTAATTGGGGGAAACATAAAAAACAAATCAAACAATTCGCGCAGTAAGTTATACCTGAGTTGAGCTCACGCACTAGCGAGCTCATCGCCGACGAGACCGAATCGGCGGCGTAGTGCAAATCGTTTCGATTGCCCGGTACCAATCCGGGTACTGCTCCCAGCGGCAGGCGACTTCCGGGCATGCCATCTGGAATAGGGTTTGTGAGGGATGTTTGGGATTTTCATACCATAATTGAGGCACAACCATACTCTAGAAAGTGCGGTTGTGCAGACAGAATTTTATATGTGAATCAAACCCACCAACTTGTGGAAGAATTCGGATTTAACTATTGCTGTGTTCATGGAGGTGAATGTCTATTTCTTCAAGGACAAACGTTAATGCCGAAAGAATGTATTTTTTTAGAGTGGAAGATTTTCATAGCCTCATAACAGTGAAAGAAAGGAAACTCGCCTAAATGTCGACAAAATTTCCAGTTTTTGAAGTGTTATGGTAGGTAGAGATCGATTCAAATGTAAAAAACTGTTCATTAGAAAAAAAAATACTGGATCGAACCCTTCCCGCTTTCGTATTCTTCTGGTTTTCAATCGGTGAGTAATTTTGTATATTTAGTTGGTATGAAGGATAAGATAGTTTTGATTTCCAAAAATGCATATCAAGCTCGGATGGGATGAATTTAGGCGAAATCGAACAAAGCGAATCCTCAAGCAGCTAACATTCCAATTTTTTTTAAGAGCGTTTAAAACCACATCGTAAAGATGAAATTTCACAGAAAGCGGAAGCTGAACGACGATAACAGCTAAACTTTTTGATTTTTTTCCGGTTATTAGTAGCGGTTATTACAAGAAGCCGGTTAACGCAAGCTACTAGTAGTAGTGACAACTTTTAACCCGAAAACGGATGGCAGTACTCACTGTTATTCCCATTGTGAACGTATCCTCGCATGTCCATCGGATGCGGATGGCCCATACCCGGAGGTTCCTGGTGATGACTGTTCATGAGGAGGGCCTGCTGCTGTTGCTGGAGAATGCTCTGCTGCAGGTGGGGTGGCACATTCTGAGGTAACGCGGGCCCCCGGAGTTGATTCGGAATTTGCGGACCTTCAATAAAATTTTAAAAAAAATATTAAGAACTTCCCGAAACAAATCTGTTATTCTCTTACCTTGTGGAAGTGGCGGACTTTTGCCGGACCGTGGACTAGAATTGGGCGTAGAGCGAGGGCTCTGGGTTTGGTGATTCTTAAGCATCCGCATCAGACCTTCAAGTTGGCCCATTAGCTGCCGTCGAGAGTCCTGCAATGCTCCGAGATGACCTTCCAGTTCGCCCTTCCGTTGCCGCAGGGCTCGCAGTTCACTCATGAGGGCCGGACTTTCGGGCGCAACCTGTTCCGATTCCTGCTGCCGGCGGAGTTTTTGGATTTCACGCATGATTTCTTTGTTTTTGGATTCGAGCTGCATTATGAGTTCCCGCTGGGCCCGGGAACTGTCCAGGCCGATCTGCACCGGATCCGGGGCGGACCCACCGGGCTGGAATGGAAATTCATGTCATTACATTTTTTTTTTAAATTTTTTAGTGAATTTGTCAACCAGGAGGATCTTAAGTTTAGCAAGGTTGGATTTCTGAACATTTAATTTTCCGAAGTTTATGTATGTTTTATCAGTTGTGCTCGTAGATCTTAATTGCAGTCTGAAATCCTCACTTAATCCTTAAATTTAATTTATGAATATCGTGTTTACGTATCTACAGATATATTCTTTCCATTATCGGAATCGACAAAATGTCGGCTAAAGTTTTTCATCCTGTAAAACTTAGCAGCTTCAAAATTCATGGAATAATTGCGGCCGATGGGCTGGAAGACCCTCGACCCGAAAGACCAACGACCTTAAAGACCCACGGCCTGAAAGTCCCAAGGCCTGCAAAACCAAAGGCCTACAAAACCCACAGCCTGAAACACCCTTGGCCTGTAAGACCCACGACCTGAAGTCTCACGGCCTAAAAAACCTACGGCCTTTCCGACCTAGAGTATGGCAGATCTATCACTTGTGAAAGTTAAGGCTGGAGGTACTTACGGTTCAGAAGAATTGCGGCTTAGAAGGCCTATGGTTAACAAGACCTACGGCATGCAAGACCTGTAACTGGAAAACCTACGGCCAAGAAGAATTACGGCCTGAAAGACATAGGACTTGGAAGACCTACGGCCTGGAAGATTCACGGTCTGGAAGAAATACGGCCTGGAAGACCAACGGACTGAAAGCCCCACTGCCTGGAAGACACACGGTCTGGAAGACCTTCTTCCTGGAAGACCCATGGCCTGGAAAACCCACGGCCTGGAAGACCCACGGCCTGGAAGACCCGCGGCCTGGAAGACCCACAGCCTGGAAGACCCACAGCCTGGAAGACCCACGGCCTGGAAGATTCAAGGCCAGGAAGACCCACGGCCTGGAAGACCTGCGGTCTGAAAGACCCACGGTCTGGAAGACCCACGGCCTGGAAGACCCTCGGCCTAAAAGACCCACTGTCTGGAAAACCCACGGCCTCAAACACCCTCAGCTTGATAGACCCACGGCCTGGAAGAGCCTTGGCCTGAAAGATCCAAGGACTTGAAGACCCACGGCTTGGAAGACCCACGGCCTGGAAGACTCTTGGCTTGGAAGACCCACGGCCTGGAAGAAGACTCACGGCCTGGAAGACCCACGGTCTTGAAAACCCACGGTCTTGAAAACCCACGGTCTGAAAGATCCAAGGCCTGAAAGACCCGTGACCTAGAAGACCCACGGCCTGGAATACCCTCGGCTTGAAAGACCCACGCCCTGGAACACCCTCGGTCTGAAGACCCACGGCCTTGAAGACTCTTGGCCTGAAAGACCCTAGGCCTGGAAGACCCACAGCCTGGAAGACCCACGGCCTGGAAGACCCACGGCCTGGAAGACCCACGACCTGGAAGACCCACGGCCAGGAAGACCCACGTCCTGGAAGAAAACCCATGACTTGGAAAACCCACGACCTGGAAGAAGACCCATGACCTGGAAGACCCACGGCCTGGAAGATTCAAGGCCAGGAAGACCCACAGCCTGGAAGACCTGCGGTCTGAAAGACCCACGGTCTGGAAGACCCACGGCCTGGAAGACCCTCGGCCTAAAAGACCCACTGTCTGGAAAACCCACGGCCTCAAACACCCTCAGCTTGATAGACCCACGGCCTGGAAGAGCCTTGGCCTGAAAGACCCAAGGACTTGAAGACCCACGGCTTGGAAGACCCACGGCCTGGAAGACACTTGGCTTGGAAGACCCACGGCCTGGAAGAAGACTCACGGCCTGGAAGACCCACGGTCTTGAAAACCCACGGTCTTGAAAACCCACGGTCTGAAAGATCCAAGGCCTGAAAGACCCGTGACCTAGAAGACCCACGGCCTGGAATACCCTCGGCTTGAAAGACCCACGTCCTGGAACACCCTCGGTCTGAAAGACCCACGGCCTTGAAGACTCTTGGCCTGAAAGACCCTAGGCCTGGAAGACCCTCGGTCTGAAAAACCCACGGCCTGGAAGATACACGGCCTGGAAGACCCACGGTTTTAAAAACCCACGGTCTGAAAGATCCAAGGCCTGAAAGACTCGTGACCTAGAAGACCCACGGCCTGGAATACCCTCGGCTTGAAAGACCCACGGCCTGGAACACCCTCGGTCTGAAAGACCCACGGCCTTGAAGACCCTAGGCCTGAAAGACCCACGGCCTGAAAGACCCACGGCCTGAAAGACCCACGGCCTGAAAGACCCACGGCCTGAAAGACCCACGGCCTGGAAGACCCACGGCCTGGAAGACCCACGGCCTGGAAGACCCACGGCCTGGAAGACCCACGGCCTGGAAGACCCACGGCCTGGAAGACCCACGGCCTGGAAGACCCACGGCCTGGAAGACCCACGGTATGGAGGACCCACGGCCTGGAAGACCCACGGTCTTGAAACCCCGCGGTCTGAAAGACCCACGGCCTGGAAGACCCACGATCTGGAAGACCCACAGTCTGGAAGACCCACGGCCTGGCAGTGGTGAAAGTTAAGGCTGGAGGTACTTACGGTTCAGAAGAATTGCGGCTTAGAAGGCCTATGGTTAACAAGACCTACGGCATGCAAGACCTGTAACTGGAAAACCTACGGCCAAGAAGAATTACGGCCTGAAAGACATAGGACTTGGAAGACCTACGGCCTGGAAGATTCACGGTCTGGAAGAAATACGGCCTGGAAGACCAACGGACTGAAAGCCCCACTGCCTGGAAGACACACGGTCTGGAAGACCTTCTTCCTGGAAGACCCATGGCCTGGAAAACCCACGGCCTGGAAGACCCACGGCCTGGAAGACCCACGGCCTGGAAGACCCACGGCCTGGAAGACCCACAGCCTGGAAGACCCACGGCCTGGAAGACCCACGGCCAGGAAGACCCACGGCCTGGAAGACCCACGGCCAGGAAGACCCACGTCCTGGAAGAAGACCCATGACTTGGAAAACCCACGACCTGGAAGAAGACCCATGACCTGTAAAACCCACGGCCTGGAAGATTCAAGGCCAGGAAGACCCACGGCCTGGAAGACCTGCGGTCTGAAAGACCCACGGTCTGGAAGACCCACGGCCTGGAAGACCCTCGGCCTAAAAGACCCACTGTCTGGAAAACCCACGGCCTCAAACACCCTCAGCTTGATAGACCCACGGCCTGGAAGAGCCTTGGCCTGAAAGACCCAAGGACTTGAAGACCCACGGCTTGAAAGACCCACGGCCTGGAAGACACTTGGCTTGGAAGACCCACGGCCTGGAAGAAGACTCACGGCCTGGAAGACCCACGGTCTTGAAAACCCACGGTCTTGAAAACCCACGGTCTGAAAGATCCAAGGCCTGAAAGACCCGTGACCTAGAAGACCCACGGCCTGGAATACCCTCGGCTTGAAAGACCCACGCCCTGGAACACCCTCGGTCTGAAAGACCCACGGCCTTGAAGACTCTTGGCCTGAAAGACCCTAGGCCTGGAAGACCCACAGCCTGGAAGACCCACGGCCTGGAAGACCCACGGCCTGGAAGACCCACGGCCTGGAAGACCCACGGCCAGGAAGACCCACGTCCTGGAAGAAGACCCATGACTCGGAAAACCCACGACCTGGAAGAAGACCCATGACCTGGAAGACCCACGGCCTGGAAGATTCAAGGCCAGGAAGACCCACAGCCTGGAAGACCTGCGGTCTGAAAGACCCACGGTCTGGAAGACCCACGGCCTGGAAGACCCTCGGCCTAAAAGACCCACTGTCTGGAAAACCCACGGCCTCAAACACCCTCAGCTTGATAGACCCACGGCCTGGAAGAGCCTTGGCCTGAAAGACCCAAGGACTTGAAGACCCACGGCTTGGAAGACCCACGGCCTGGAAGACACTTGGCTTGGAAGACCCACGGCCTGGAAGAAGACTCACGGCCTGGAAGACCCACGGTCTTGAAAACCCACGGTCTTGAAAACCCACGGTCTGAAAGATCCAAGGCCTGAAAGACCCGTGACCTAGAAGACCCACGGCCTGGAATACCCTCGGCTTGAAAGACCCACGTCCTGGAACACCCTCGGTCTGAAAGACCCACGGCCTTGAAGACTCTTGGCCTGAAAGACCCTAGGCCTGGAAGACCCTCGGTCTGAAAAACCCACGGCCTGGAAGATACACGGCCTGGAAGACCCACGGTTTTAAAAACCCACGGTCTGAAAGATCCAAGGCCTGAAAGACTCGTGACCTAGAAGACCCACGGCCTGGAATACCCTCGGCTTGAAAGACCCACGGCCTGGAACACCCTCGGTCTGAAAGACCCACGGCCTTGAAGACCCTAGGCCTGAAAGACCCACGGCCTGAAAGACCCACGGCCTGAAAGACCCACGGCCTGGAAGACCCACGGCCTGGAAGACCCACGGCCTGGAAGACCCACGGCCTGGAAGACCCACGGCCTGGAAGACCCACGGCCTGGAAGACCCACGGTATGGAGGACCCACGGCCTGGAAGACCCACGGTCTTGAAACCCCGCGGTCTGAAAGACCCACGGCCTGGAAGACCCACGATCTGGAAGACCCACAGTCTGGAAGACCCACGGCCTGGCAGATCATCAGCCTAAAAGACCCACGGCTTGGAAGACTCACGGCCTTGAAGACACGTGTTACATAGGGGGGTTGAAAATGACCGAAAACTTCGTTACGTAATATTTGAACGACCCCTTGACAGTTAAAGTATTTGACGTGCTATGTATAAAATGATCTAAACATCTGAATACAAAAATAACCCTGCAGACCAAATGGAAGCGACTAGATGCCTTGAAGATCTGAAGGTAAATACCCAATCATCTTACAAGTTTTTGAACCTGTTAATTGAGACGTGAAGATGTGTGACATTATAACCTGAAACCTGACGACTCAAACACCTTACGGTTAAAATACCAGATAACCTGCAATCCTGAAGATATGATGACCTTAAATCTTGACTACCTAAATACCTCAGTCTGGCAAATCTAATCTTACAACCTGACGATCATTCAGATCGGTGTTCAACCTGAAGATCTCAGAGACCTGTAATCTAAACGACCTGCAAACTTGAGGACTGAAAGTTCTTGAGACATGAAGACTTGGCGATAAGGAAACCTTTTTTTATCGTTTACAACTTACCGTTCGACTTTCCTGAGCGAGTCTCGCGGCATACCTCGCGATAAGCCTGTGCTCTTCATCGTTCGAATTCGCCCCGCCACCACCACCTCGCGTCAACGAGGTCCCATTACTGTCCAGAGACAATCCAGTGCCCCTAAAATAAAAGATCCCTCATAAATATTGGTCATTAGTCCATGAGCTCATATTGAGACCCACCTCGAATCCAAGGTACTGCTACGATCGTACATCCCCGGGATCATTCCCCCATCGGAGAACCCATTGTGTGATGGAAGTGGCGAGGGTGGCACAATGTGGGACAGGTTCAGTGTCTTTTCCGGCTGTTCCGGGAACCTCGGTAGCACCTGATTCGGTTTTTCCGGCACACAGCGGAAGCTTTTTCGCAGCGAGTGTCCGATCTGTTTGCTAGGACTCTTGTAACTAGAATACTCTTTTACCTCGTGATCGTTCTGATGGTTCAACGAGACCCGACCCTGCCAGAAGCAATCCTGACACAGCTGATAGGCGTGACACCGCTGGCACCGATACCGGAAACCGGTGAAGTTTTCCCTCAGACAAACCGAGCAGATCGTTGGATGTACCACGGCTT
>NC_073693.1:194049230-194240230 GCF_029784155.1 Uranotaenia lowii
ATAGAGTATATTTTGAGGTTTTAAACCAATGAATGCTGATTTACTTTGAAGAGGTTCCAAATTCAGATTTTAAGTTTCAGCATTGTTTCAGTAAAAAAAGAACCTTAAAAAGCAAGAGTTCAAGGGATCTAACTTTTTTTCACACCAAAGGAGGTTTCTTACTTATTCAGCTTCTCATTTGTTGAGGAATAAGGACATATAAATGAAAATTTGATCTTTAAAAGCGAATCAAGTTTTCGAACCTATCCATCATTGTTATAAGAATACATATACTATTTTACAGTTTTTTTTCCTGTTCGTACTACAGTATTCATCTGTTCGAAAATCTCTTTTTAACCTAGCCAGGAAAAAAAATCTTAACTATAGAGATTCATCATTCTTACTCATGGCCGTCGGAACTGGGGGGGTTTTGGGGGTTGAATCCCCCCCCCCCCATGAAGGTCCAAAAAAGCAAGCGAGGTATTCTACTCTACATTAAACACTTGAAATTTTAAATCAAATCTTGATCATTGAGTAAGGTTATTCTAGAGTAACAATCTTGACTCAGAGATTATGCCAAAAACTCATCACAAGCTCAGTATTTTGCTTCTGTTTTTCAAAATTTTCTCCCTTGTTGATAGAAACTCGTTTCTGAACATCCAGAACATTCTGAACAGATTCAGCGCGTAAATGAGTTTCACAATCAAGTTGACTAATTCGTTGGGAAATAAAAACTGCAGGAGTTCGCATTATTATAATTTTGGGTTATTAGTTGCATTTCAAAATTTTAAATTTTTCCCCAATTCATTTAGAATACATGACTCTTCAGAAAATTACAAATTTAAAGTTAAATTTAAGTTTATTTTACTATTTTTGCCATTTTTAAATAAAAAAAACTGGTTTCTGCAAGGAGTGCCATCATGATGTATCTGATTTCAATTTCGAATAACCCCTCCAATTTCAGTTGATTCTAAAAAATAAACAAGATTATTTTAGAAAACTTTACGCCATTTATTACAAACAAGATTTAGAATACGACATCGTTGAAATGTCAATCTCCGTTTGATACACAAAAGCAGCTCTTTTGCAGGCAATCTGCTTAATATTGACCAGCATTTCAGGCTTTTTGCCTTAAGTTCATCAGTGTTCTTCGGTTTGCTGGCGTAAACTTTACTTTTTAAATTTATCCCCACAGACGCTGACGAATAAAAACCTGGCGATTTGCTACATATCCGTACTCAAAGAAATTCGTCTCCAAAGAACGGATCATCTTAATTGTGGGCGCTTAGTTCCTGCCATATTTTCTACGAAAGGACGCATAGTTTTCATAATTGAGCCATATTTTTTATGTAAAGCGCTACAATTTATGCGCATTCTTTAAGTGTGTATCGATTAATCCGAAACTGTGTTCATCTTTCAAAATCGGCTGAAAAATGGAAGAATTATTTGACGTTGAAATAGGATACATTCTGTTGGCGCACGCTGTATATTTATAAAATCATCCACAGGATTTTATTTATTGAATTGATTTTCAATGGTCAATATTTTTTAGCATTTTTCAGTGCAACAAATTGCAAATAACTCAAAAAATTTGATGTATTGTTTAACATTGTTTAAATTCCAGTTTTTTCAAAAGCCAAATTTCAAAAAAAGGTTTGAATTTGGGATGATTTAGCAAGAATCAGATTCGAACCGTAGAATTTTGACCCTTTAATGCATAGTGTTGTTTTAAAACAACACTTATCAAAATCCAAATATTTAAAAAAACGCGTGGATATTTTTGAGTGGTGTTTTCACAAAAAATATTCTAGAGGTTAAAAAAAATAAGGCCGTGGTATTTTTATTACGATACTTCAATGTATGTCTGAGATATTGAACAAAGCATGCAAAAAAAAATGAGAAAATCAAATTTATTAATTTAAAAAAATGTAGTTTTAGGAAAATCGCTATTATTTCTCCAGATTTGCAATTGCTAACAATTTTTTAATATCCATGAATCACAAATACTTCTTGGAACCCAATTAACGAGGTTTTAAAGAAATTATCAAAACCGTATGGAAATGAATTAATAATTTCAAAAAATATTTTTAAACTTTGATGGGCCATAACTTTTATAATATTGAAAATAACGACTTCAAACCAGTTGAGTTTTGTTATTCGAATTAAAATGTTATCATTTCACTGAATCAAAAACCGCACTTCTAATTTTAAAAAAGTCATTTACTTAAGGGTTAATCAATTTCATTTATTTTTGAAAGCTTGATTCATCATGAAGGCTTTCCTAAATTTTGAGTTTATTCAAATATTTCAAGTTTTCTATTTTGTTACGTATGGATTTTTTATATAAATATAGTTTCTAGTATAAATAAATTTTCTATGTAATACAAAAAGCTGTGACTGCTGTGAGGGTGAAAGAACTTAAAAATAAATAACCAAAGAGTATAAATCATTTCTTTTCAATTTGTATTATTCATGCATTGTTTGAGCAAAAATATCATTGAAAAAAATGGGTGGCCTAAACCAACCACCCCCCCCCCCCACCCATGAGGCGGTTCTTTCTACGGCCCAGTTCTAACTTAAAGAGGTTTAAAGTCAAAAATACGTGGGACCTGACAATTTCCCTCACTTGAAGGGGTTTCTCGCTTATCCAGGTTCGGATGTATATTTTAAACAATATATAACCAACTCAACAGTAATTAAGTTGTACATATAAAAAAATAACAAATTAATGTAAGTTTTGTTGTTGGTTTTTTTTTCATAACAAACGAATTGTTTTCGAGTTAAGATAACTGTCCTAAAAATTTTAAAACTAATTGAATGTTAACTGGAGGTTCGAAGCAATATAAATTTTGAGTTTTGCCTTATAGCTACTTATTGCCATAAGCTCATGGTTTTTCATCAATTTCAATCATCATTTTTTTAAATATTTTTCTTCAAATTCACTCGGGGGGTCGTTTAGCTTGAGAATTTAGCAAAAGGGGGCGGTGAATCAAATAAATTTGAAAACTACTGATTTATACATATTTTTCGTACGTTTTTACATCCAAATCATTATGGTTAGTTCTTATTTCTAATAACAGAGTTTTTTTTTTAATTTTTAAATGCATCCCTTCAAAAAATCAAATTTTAACAAAAAGTATATTGACAAAAAAATTGTCATAATGAAGGTTATTTTTTGAATGTATGTATGTAGATAATCCACCATGGGTGCACGGATTCACCGCAGTTTCGCCAACGTATGCGTTAATTTGCATCCTTTAGATTTTTAGTTCGGCCAATCTTCAATGCAAATTATCACATACCCGACACCATGGCTTCGTGTGAACTGTCATGAAATGATAATGTTTCGTGTAGGTGTATGTCTTACTTGTAGAACGAGCAAACTGTTTCGCAGCCGTATAAAATTCATAACATATTTGGAGTTAAGAATCTACGACAGGTATTCCGCATCCGTGTAGATACCTGCTCAGCTGGCAACTTTTTGTTCGTTCTTATATAATATATTCAATCAATGAAATATTTGTATGGTAAAATAATCTTACCTTTCACCTGTCTTACCTCTAGACACTCTCAGCTTACCTGTAGCTGGAACCCACCTTGTTTAATTTCATAACGATGAAGGTTATTTTTTGAATGTATAAGATAATTGTACTTGTTTCATTGTTTAACTATCCATCTAGGAAAATCAGTTATTAAAACGTATTATTCTGAAAAAAATTGTTTCAGAGTATAAATTGCTGACAGCATTTAAGTTTTCATGAAATTGTATACAAGTAAGACATATTTTTCCGTTGCAAAGACTTTTCAGGGCAAGAAAATAAAAAATTCAAAGTCAAAGAAATGAAAGTAACGAAAAACCCTGGAAGGACATCAACCTGTAATCACCTCGCAATAGCCACGGGGGGTTTAGTTTGTAAATCCTTCACCTACGAAACTCCATTAATGAGAAGGTTGGAGGGTAGGAGACATGAAGCAAAAGCAAAAGCAATTTTCCACGTTCGAATGCATCCTTCCGGAAATCGAACGCAACACGTTAATGCGTCTTAAATTGCATTCAATTTCCATTTCAATTTCCTACATTGCTCCAGCCAGGCATCCTGGAGGGCATTCAGGGATCCTTGTCTTGTTGCCCGGAGGCTCTCACAAAAGACTGAATCACCGATAGGCTTACCTATCGATGGAATCGATTCGGTGCAGCACAATTTCACCTTCAATTGTAGTGGGTGGTCCCTGGCTCTATTGTGTGCCTACGGAGTTATCTTGACCGGAGCAGAGATTTCCATCGGACCCATTGAGATGAAAATAGTAAACACCGATGAGGGAAACTGCAGCCTGTCTGTCAGTCAAGAAAATCCTTCCACCCCCTTTTCTCTCTAGCTAAACATGGTTAAATGACCAATCTCACTTAAAATCCTGGGCCTGAATTGGATTTTCTCAATAAACCTCACACCTTTTTCAGTCGAAAGGACGCTCGAAGCCTTCCTAAACAGGCAACACTCTTCCAGGATGAGGAACAATTACAATAAACCGAATAAAACACAGGCCTTAGACGTTCAATTTTCACACCTTGGTCGGTTTCTGCCAATATGAAAACTAAGAGAAGGTGTGAGGTTTCCTCAATCGTTATCCATTCAGGCATCGAAGGATGGCCATTTGAACGAACCGATCCGATCCGATGGAAATCGGACATTTTGGACAATGGACCGAGTGTTCCAAACTGCTCAAACCGTTCCATGGAGCTCTCTCTAGTCGAGTGGAAAATATTATAAATGCGGAAAAGATTAGATGTGTCGTTTCTTGTCTTCCGGGATCTGGGAATATTTAGAATGTCTCCCGTTGCTTTTTCCCTTCATTTGTGGGATGGGATGAATCTAGATGGTAGAAGATTAAAACACGGCCTGCAGAGATAATGCATTCCAGCTCATTGAGGATTTTGTCCGTTTTAATTTATATATTGGAAGGTTTCGAGCCGAGAATGGTACTGACATGTGAAATGGACGAATGTTATCCTTGATGCTTTCGGAGTAAAGTGTGATAGTTTATTTTGATGGAACTCGCTTAAAATGGGGTTTTGACGCATTGAAATTGAGAATTTGAGAATATTAGTAAAAACATTAAAACAAAGAAGGGGGCATTTTCATTCTCTTTAAGTACACAGATGTACTAAATATTGTTCGTAAGGTCGAAGTTTGTATGGGAATCTTCCTAAGAAAATCTTCCATGGTAGGAAAAAGAAATGGCGTATTATAAAATATTACCCAAATAAACCTCACGTTTCTACATCCAAATGGTTAAGACTTTCGACAAATGTACAAGTGCTATCTGTATTTCGATCTGGTATGACCAAATCCAAAATCTTCAATTAACACTTGACGTCAGAAATTGTGTTTTATCTCTAATTTTGGTGAAAGTGATAAAAAAATCAGCAGTTTATATGATAACTATTCAATGATATCTTTTAGCAAAAACTGAAAGAATATTTACAAAGCAAAATCTCGTTTTGAAAAGTTTCAAACTGCAAACATAAATTTTGGTAGCCGTTTTTGCAACCTCAGAATTAGAACGTTTCAAAAATGACAAAAATGACAAAAATGACAAAAATGACAAAAATGACAAAAATGGCAAAAATGACAAAAATGACAAAAATGACAAAAATGACAAAAATGACAAAAATGACAAAAAATGACAAAAATGACAAAAATGACAAAAATAACAAAAAATGACAAAAATGACAAAAACGACAAAAATGACAAAAATGACAAAAATGACAAAAATGACAAAAATGACAAAAATGACAAAAATGACAAAAAATGACAAAAATGACAAAAATGACAGAAATTACAAAAATTACAAAAATTAAAAAAAATTACAAAAATTAGAAAAATTACAAAAATGACAAAAATTACAAAAATTACAAAAATTACAAAAATTACAAAAATTACAAAAGTTACAAAATTTACAAAAATTACAAAAAATACAACATCTGTTTCGTATCTATGGTATCGAAAACAACAAAGTTTTTTCGGTCTGGTTTTAATAGACAAATTCCGTGTGAAAATCGTTTTTGCCGCGTCTAAGTTCACTTCGATATCGGTAAACGGTACGCGTAGTGCTAGATAGAAGTGGAGGTTTCTTATAAAGTGCGTTATTAAAGACAATATCAAAAACAATTCGTTCCGCTCGGCTAGATATTTCAGTGCAAAGTGGTTAGCAAAACACAAGCCAACTAGACAGCAGCTACATGCATCATTGTGTGCAAGTTAAGCTTGCTTGGCTACATCTCTAGCCTTCTAGTTGCGAGCGAAAAAGCTCCATCAACAGCAACGTCTCTTTGTCGCTGGTGAGACATCTGCTGTCAAGTAGTGGAAGCTCTACGTTGTTATTGGATTCATAAAACACCACGAGTCTCCATCGAACTACCTGCAGGAGAAAGTTGTGCAAAACGCCACATCAAAAATATTTTAACCCGAACTTGTTTGTACCTTTCGGACGTCTTGGACAAGTCTCGTTGGGAAAAGGGTAAAACGTCCCTACTTTGGTTGTACCTTTAACGCTTGGCCAAAGTAGCATACAAAGGGAAAAGCGTAGTCGTTACCCGTTCAGGCGGAAACGCAAATCCGGTCACCTGGACCTTTAACCCTTGGGTGAACCGAAGATAGAGAAGGTTAAAGGGTAGACGTTACTCACTACGGTGAGAACGCATTTCTCGACTTGGTATTTCTGCGAAGGGTTCTTGATCGACAGTTCTAGAACAGAAGCCTATCACCACGCAGCCACCATGGCTGCACCAGCTACTCCCCCGGGGGTAGCCACAACAGGCGACCCGCCCGATAAAAACGACAGGACCTTGCCGGAGTACTTGGATAGGTCAGGGAATTTTGGAAAGCTTATAATCTTATCCCTATGCCCAGCTGACGAAAAACATCCGTTGCCTAAAAATCCATTCGTCATCGGCAAATCTTTGGACCAGTCCATTGGAAAGATTGAAGCTGCATACACCGAACAGAATGGGACGAAATACGTTATCAAAACACGCAGTTCGAAGTTGGCAGCAAAACTTACTCAAATGAGCGAACTGATCGACGGTACAAAAATTCGGATCATTCCCCATCCGGTGTTCAATGTGAGCCGCTGTGTAATAAGCTGTAAGGAAGCCTGTGATCTAAAAGAAGAAGAACTTCAAGATGAACTCGCTTCTCAAGGAGTCCTTAAAGTTCGCCGGATAACGCGAATGGAAAACAAGTCCAGAGTCAATACCCCAACTATCGTACTGACCATCTCTGGAACCGTAATCCCAAGAGAAATACGTGTTGGAATTATTAACTGTCGAACCCGTCTCTTTTATCCATCCCCGTTGGTTTGCTATCGATGTTGCGCCTACGGACATACTAAGGATAAATGTGACAGTGAACCAACGTGCCGAAACTGTTCCAAGCAACATGAACTGGAAAACGAAGATCCATGTCAAGCAGAACCTTTCTGCAAAAATTGCAAAGGCAGCCATGCGCCAATTTCAAGGAACTGCCCGATATATCGAAAAGAAGAGGAAATTGTCAAGACCAAAGTTGACAGCGGAATTACGTTCGGCGAAGCAAAGAAGGAGTACGCGCGTAAACATGCGGAAAATTCCTACGCCAACGTCTGTGGTGCGCAACAACGTCTTGAAACACTGCGTAGAGACCAAGAAAAAGATATCCAAATTGCCAAATTGACAAAAGAACTTGCTGATCTTAAAAAGAAATCTCCATCGATTCAAAACGACGAAATTTCAAGGCTCCGAAAAGAAGTTGAAAATCTCCGTATTATTGCCAAAGAATTTTACATCATGAAAGCCAAACTCAAAACCGCTGAAGAGCATCTTGAAATCTCAGAGAGCGAATCTGAGATAGAAATGGAAACGGAACAAGAACAAGTTCAAAGGTCTTCCACAGCTAGAGCAACCCCCATAACAGTGGACGAGACCCCAACCCTCAAAAAGCAAAAGCTGAGCTCAAAAAACTCGCTACCATTTTCCATGGAATCCGATGATGCATTCGAGAGCCAACCCCAACAAGAATCAACTGTAAAACGGAGAGGTCGACCCCCGAAAAATAAAAATGGCCAGCAAGTCAAAAAGTAATACATACTATGATAAACGACCCTGCACTCGATCATGGACACGACCACGGAATTTGGAATAACGATATTGGAACTAACGGCACCAACCAACGCGATCCCCAAGGAAACCCACATGGAATTACTGAAACTACTAGACAACGGCAAAATATCCAGAACTGGTTGGGGACTGGTGAAAGAATAGTAGCCCCCTCACTTCTGAATACAGGAGAAGACGATCGAGGAAGCGGGAGCGGGAGCGGGGACGCCATCCCTCAACCTGTGTTCCGTCAGCCTACTCATCACTCTGCCAGTTCTGGTATATATTCTTCACCCAACCTCCCAATTATCTCTTGGAACATCCAAGGGTTAATGCCCAAGAAAGCAGAATTGGATATTTTAATTCAAGAGCATCAACCAAGTGTGATTTGTCTCCAAGAATCAATGTGTAAACCTCAAAACTACCCCCGCATTTCTGGATATAAAATACTCCATCGACCATGATTAACCGGAAGCCGAGCATCAGGAGGAGTAGTCATAGCCGCAAAGGATATGATTGACAGCGAAGAGATAGAGCTCGAAACTGCATTGGAAGCAGCAGCCATAAAATTAGGAGCTCCATTCAATGTGAATGTTCTAAATATTTATCTGCCGCCAAGTGAGAATATCGACCGCACACAATTAACAGACCTAATCAACCAGATCCAGAAACCCATCCTGCTGGTCGGAGATCTCAACGCCCACCACCCTTTGTGGGGCTCAGACCACGTTAGTACGCGTGGCAGAATGGTAGCTGAATTTATGGAGGAAAACAATCTAGTGTTGTTAAACAGTGGAGAACCCACCTACGTCGACCAGCGTCATGGAAGTTTTTCGTGCATAGACCTGGCATTGTGCTCAGAGGAATTAGCCGGACAACTAGAATGGAATGTCCTGCCTGACGTTTACAGTAGTGACCATTTCCCGATCAATATTTTATTCCCTGGAAATGCAGTACAGCAAAATAGCAGAGTGAGGTGGAAAATCGAAGACGCGAACTGGCTGTTATACCAGGAAGTACTTAACTTTGTTAGGGATGAAAACGTATCCTTACTAAAATGTATCAGCAAGGGAATATTGATTTTATAGAATAATACTTAAGGTAAGTTTTCGGATCACTAAAGGATTAACACCACGATTAGATTGTCTCCGGTTAGACGGCTAAAATACGAATGGCTTTATTCCATTTCGTCTTTTCAGATCTTTCGTGCTTCGAACATTGTTTACACGAAAGCTTCAACTTCGAAGATTCATTTATACATTGCAGAACGCAAGTATCAATATATGACAATCCTCCATTTTTTAGAACAGTTGGTAATATTCTTTTTAAATAATCAATAGAAAACTTAATAACATTCCTTTGGATATTCTATATCATGCTTCGAATTCAGCACTGGCAATAGGTGCGACTTGCTGAGTTATTCCTTGAGAATATCTGCCCGGCTTCTCTTAGACCGCGTCATGACTGGACTACGTAATACTACGGAGCGGATCTTTGGAGGTGGTGCCAACGGTTCCTGACTATCTGGAAACCCCAGGAATTCGTCCTCAGAGGAACTTCGTCGCCGTTTGCCTTGCCGTTCATTTTCTCGTGGAATCCCGGATCGTACCATCACATTCCAACGTCTTCGAGGTTCGTGTACCATTTTCAGTTGATGACGATGTGCTGTGAAAACGTTTGCTCCAATCGAAATCTGGAAGATATTAGAAGAATATCTTTTTACAAAAGTTGCACTCAACCACTTGGGAATGTCATTTCGATTAGGATTTTTGTATAAAAGCTTATCCCCTGCCACAAGCTTGTCAAACTCATCAGGAGGTACGCATAAATCTTGATCTGTCGGTTTATCTTTAGCAGGAGATTTTTTTAAATTTTTGTTGTACGTTTTGTTTGGATTAAGAAGATCTATGAGCATTTTTGGTTTATAATTTAAAACTTTTTCTGCTGGGAACTCACCATCCCCATTAAGACAGCTGTTCCTATAATTGATAAGAAATAAAGAAATTTTTCCGTCTAAATCAATGGCTTTTAAATCTTTATCAATAAGAAATTTCTTGAGTACATCCTTCACAACCCTCACCATTCTTTCCGCCTGCCCATTACTAGCTGGGTTGTAGGGAGGACTTTTTAATACTTTAATGCCATGTTTTTCCAGAAATCCTACAAACTCCCTTGAGTTGAAAGGAGGCCCGCCATCAGTGACTACCACATCTGGCAACCCAAAACGCGCAAAAACTGAGCTAAATTTTTTATTCACATGTAGTGCCGTTGTTCCATGCTTCATCCATTCAATTTCAAGCCATTTAGAGTAACTATCCACTATCAATAAGAATGTTTTCTTCTCAAAATAGAAAAAATCTGCATGAAGCCTACTAAAAGGACGTGAAGTTGGAATCCAAGTAAAAGTTTCACGAGATTTAACATACGTTGTCATAGATGAACAAATATCACAGGACTTAACAAAATCTTCGATATCAGGATTCATTCCCGGCCAATAAACTGATCGTCTAGCCAATGATTTCATTTTGATAATACCGCCATGATTAGCATGCAGTAATTTAAGTATAGCCAGTTTTAAGGTATTTGGAACCACTACCCTGTTTTCTAAAAGCAAAACCTCGTCTACAACTTCAAGTTTTTCCTTTTGTGCAAAAAAATTCTTAAATCTCATAGGTATTGTTTTTGGCCACCCTGTAGCAACAAATTTAATTATTTCTGTAAGATCTTTGTCTGAATTAGTTTCTTTTGAAATTAACGCAAAGTCTAATGGGAATTCATTTGTGAAATTTAAACTGTTTATGTGTCCTTGATCCAAGCTGCTAGGGACCTTCTGTTCCAACGGAAAGCGGCTGCAAAAATCTGCGTTCCCCATCTTTGAAGCTGGACGATACTCAATTTCGAAATTATATATGGAAAGTTCCATAATATAACGCTGTAATCTTGTGACGTAAATTGAATTCTTCCCTTCGCTTCCAAAAATTCCTATTAATGGCTTATGATCGGTAAAAACTTTAAATTTTTGACCGAAAAGAAACTTGTGGAACTTTTTAATTACACAAACAAGAGCCAATGCCTCTAGATGTAGAATAGGGTACTTTTTCTGCGCAGCATTTAATGAAAAAGACGTGAAGCAAATAGGTTTCTCTACTCCATTTATACTGTGAGCCAAAACTCCTCCTAAGCCATAGGAAGATGCGTCAGTTACAACCACTAACGGTTTTTTAGGATCATAGAATTCAAGAATATTTGCTTGCAGTAAACTGTCTTTGCTTTGATTAAAGGCCACATCACAATCAGTTGTCCAGACGAAACGTTCGTTTTTCTTGAGCAAATCATACAGTTTTCTTAATTTGGATGATAAATTTGGTACCAACTTGTTATAAAAATTAATAAGTCCTAAGTAAGCTTTTAACTCTGTTACATTTTGTGGAGCTTTAGCGTTTTTGATTGTAGATAATTTCTCAGGTGAAGGAAGTAAACCTTCACTAGTAATGACGTGTCCCAAATATTGAAGAGAATTTACAAAAAACTTACATTTTTTATAGTTAATACAAATATTTGCTTTCATAAGTCTTTCGAGCACAAGCTCTAGATTATTCAAACAATCGTTAAAATTTTTTCCTGCGATTAGCAAATCGTCTAAATAGCAACATACGTTGTCTAAACCTTTCAGTATTTGATCCATTACGCATTGAAAATCACTAGCACTAGAAGACAATCCTTGAGGCAGTCTATTGTACGTAAAAAGCCCGATTTCCGTATTAATAACAACATATTTCTTAGAACGTTCAGTAAGTTTAAGTTGTGTGTATGCACCAGTCAAATCTAAGGAGCAAAACACCTTGCAACCTGCTAAAGAAGCAAAAATATCTTGCGCCAGTGGCAAAGGATAAGTGTTAGGTATAACAATTTTGTTTAAAGAAACCTTGCAGTCAATTACCATACGTATTTCATCATTTTTCTTGAGTATAGCAATGACCGGTGACGCCCACTCGCTAGATTTAATCGGTGTTATTATTCCTTGCTGTTCTAAGCCTTGTAGATGAACCAAAAACTTCTCTTTCAATTTGTACGGTACCTGATAGGCTTTTTTGAATATTGGTTGGTCTATTTTGAAGGTTAAATCCACCTCGAATCCTGAAATTGGTTCTGATAAATCCTTGTTGAAAACCTTATAATATTTTTCTTTTATTTTACCTAAAGTATCCACTGTTTGGTGCGAATCCAAGTTGTTGATATTCAAATGCTTCATAAAATTGTTCTTCCATTCAGGATAAAATGTTTCCATCCAGTCCCTTCCCAAAAGAGGAACAAAATTCTTCTTGCTTTTCAAAATAATCAACTCTTTCCTTTTTATCAGATTATTGAGACTAACCAATACTTTGATTTGACCTACAATCTCAAGTTTGGCTCCATCCACAACAATCAATTTTTTGTTACATTTTTCTACCGCAAGAGAAGGAAACATTGTTTTGTAAAGGGTTTCGCTTATAACCGAAACCGCCGATCCTGTGTCTATTTCCATTGAAAGATTTTGATTACTAATGGACACATCCACATAGCATGCCTCAGACAAACTATTAACATTTGAAATCATCAAACAATCTATTTCGCTTTCCTCGCTAGAATCCTTCAGACGTAATCTATCAAACTTATCAGAAGGAGAGACGGTTTTCCCTTCTTCTTCTTTTTCAATAAAATGAACATTCTTTTTTTCAAACCAGCAATCCCTGCGCAGATGTCCCGATCGACCACATTTATTGCAAACCGCTCTAGAATGATTGAACTGTTTGCGACCATGAAAACGTTGATCGTTACTACCGTTTTTATCGAAACTCCTGCTTCTCGATCTATTTCTATCAACTCTCCCATAATTGTTCTGATTATAATTAGTTCTGCCTTGATAACGCTGATTTTCAAAACGCTCACGACGGCCCAAACGATTTTTAATGGATAAAATATCCGCATTAACTTCGCTGTGTTCACCAATAATCTTGGCGCGTTCCCCAGCTAGTTCGCTGTTGATGATTAAGTTTGCTACCTCATCTAACTCCCGATCGTCATCCATAAGCAATTTATGCTGCAGAATTTTATCTCGAAGACCAATAATCAACCGATCCCTTATTGCTTCATTTTTAAATTCTCGAAAATTGCATTTTTCTGCTAAAAGTTTAACAGCCAAAACGAAATTTTCCGAATTTTCACTAACACCTTGAAATCTGTTGTAAAATTTGTATCTATGCATTAAGGCTGGTTGCGTTTTGTCAAAACGAGCTTTTAATTTGGTGATAATATCCCTATATTGCAGGTTACTAACTTCCTCATTGGGGAAAAGTAGTTTGATTTCATCATAAACGAAATCGCCACTGAGTGAAATAAACCACGATTTCCTGGACGCTTCCGTTACATTATTTAGCTCGCATAATATTTCAAACCTTTCCACGTAATTCTGGAACGACCTGCCCACATGATAGTGGTCAATCGTTCCGATCATACTGGGAGCCGCCATTTAGCTAAATATACTTTGCAATAAAATACTATGCCGTATAGACCCAAAAGAAGAGAAAAAAAAAACCAACTTTTAATTTTTATACTCACTCAAAAGATGGAATTACTACCTGCAGTACGACCTGTGGGAAAGCCACACTAATGTACCGACCTCAAGCGACACACGTTAGGTAGAATAACCGTTAGCACTGACTATGCAACGTTAATTCTCCCCGTCGTCGATGCCTCACTAATGCTGCTCACAACTCACAGTCCGAATTTGATACGAGAGCTGCTGCTGTTGAGTGTAGGTAGCCTAGCGTATGCAGATTCACTTTGCTACGGCGATCCACTATCGCACGATGTAACTCACTCTCTTCGCTGAGATGTTTCTATGCTGTTTTTTTAAGCCTCACGTATGTAGATTCGCTTCGCCACGACGATCTACTATCGCTCGCTGTATGGGTAACTCACGCTCTCCCGGTATCTTTAACTGTCTCGGACCAAGCCTCAGTAGAAATGGAATCTGTGGATGAAATTTCAAAATGGCGTTAGAAACACATTTATCTATTATATTAATAATTTCACAATGCCAATATGCAGTTATATAAATCACTTATTTTCAGTACTTTTTAATAAATTTTTTGATTTTTGCTTTTTTTTTTTTTTTTAATTATATTTTCGACCTTGTCAACAGGTAATCTAGCACTTAGCTTCAATTTACCCTCCTTCCTTAGTAATTGCAAATTCCTCTGAGCGTAGGTATCTCTCAAGCAATTCTAATTAAATTTGTTTTTGTTTTACTTACGACCCACACTAGAAAACGCTTGTTTTCCGTTTGAATCACCAAATTGTCCTCGTCGCCACTAAAATGTATCAGCAAGGGAATATTGATTTTATAGAATAATACTTAAGGTAAGTTTTCGGATCACTAAAGGATTAACACCACGATTAGATTGTCTCCGGTTAGACGGCTAAAATACGAATGGCTTTATTCCATTTCGTCTTTTCAGATCTTTCGTGCTTCGAACATTGTTTACACGAAAGCTTCAACTTCGAAGATTCATTTATACATTGCAGAACGCAAGTATCAATATATGACACTTACAAGCTGAAAAGCTAACCAAAGCCATTTTAGAGGCGGCGGAGATCTCAATCCCTAAGACGAAAGGGACCCAACGAAAAAAGTGCGTTCCATGGTGGAATTCAGAAATCAACGATCTCGTCAAAGCCAGAAGAAAAGCATTGCGGCAGTTAAAAGCCAACAGATCCGACCCAGAACAGCTAAAGGAGGCTTTTCAAAACGCACATCAGTCTGCCAAAGAAGCCATAGTTAAATCCAAAAGGAAAAGCTGGCAAAAGTTTGCAGAGCGATTTTCCTCACAGACCCCTCTAAAGGAAATGTGGGAAAGCTATAGGAAAGTACAAGGAAAAAACCGAAGTACCCAAATAAGCTCAATCCTGTACGATGGAAAAATAGCAACAGAGCCCACGTCCATATGCGAACTACTAGGCGACGCATTTCAGAAAGTGTTCAGCATAGTTAATTATGATGAAGCGTTCCTAAACCACAAACGTCTGGTGGAATCTGAACCGTTGCAAATTTCCGCCGACCCAGGTCCACACAACAGGGTACTCAGCCAATATGAACTAGATGAGGCACTTGAAGGGCTGAAGGGCTCCTCACCAAGGCAGGACAACATTCATTATGCGATGATAACACATCTTCCCCCAGATGGTAAAGCGTTACTGCTGGACACGTATAACAGGTTGTGGGACACATCTGTCTATCCGGAAGAATGGACTAACTCACTCGTTGTACCCATCTTCAAAGGCAAAGGACAGCGCTCTGACCCTCTGAACTATCACCCAATCTACCTCAACAGTTGCATGGGAAAAGTGTTTGAGAGGATGATTAACAATCGCCTTATTCACCTGCTGGAAACTCGAGGTCTTTTATACCATCGGACCACCTCTGCACTCTGGAAGAAATCATTCGCCAAGCCTTTAGCAAAAATCAAATTGCTCAAGTGGCATTCCTAGACATCAGCAAAGCTTACGATACAACGTGGCATAGGCTTTGTTTGCAGCAGTTAGACAGCTACGATATTGGCGGAAAAATGCTGAAATTTCTCCAACAAATGCTGTACAAAAGAACATTTCAAGTTTCGCTGAATGGAAAGGTTTCGAGCAGCAAAACTATGGAAACTGGCCTGTGTCAAGGATCGGTTCTAAGCGTGACGCTGTTCCTTATGGCAATAAATACCATTACCAGCCACATACCATCGAATGTACAATGCTTGATTTACGCCGATGACGTGATTCTAATTGCAACGGGAGAGGATGCTGAAAATACCAAAAATAAGCTACAGGTAGCCTTGAACCAACTGGAACTTTGGAAAACACAAACTGGTTTCAGAATATCGGCGGAAAAAAGCGCAACTGTCATCTTCCGCAGTCCTCGAAAGAAAAAACCGCCAAACCAAGGCAGGCTGGTAATGAACGGGATCACAGTGCCCCGTAAAAATAGCTACAAGTGCTTGGGAGTCACTCTTGACCAACATCTCAAGTACCGAATCCATGCTGAAGAGGTAAAAGCAGCATGCCAACAACGAGTGCTTTTTATCCGCAGTATAGCTGCCAGGACGTGGGGCGGAGACCGGAGCACACTGCTAAATTTGTACAGTGCAACAGTATTAGAAAAATTATTATACTCTGCTCCTATTCTATCGGCTTTGGATAGCAAAGTTCTCCAGTCATTAGAAACCGTACACAACGCAGGACTCCGAGCGATAATTGGGGCCTTTAGAACAAGCCCAATCGAAAGCCTTCATGCTGAAACTGGGATTCCGAGCTTGAAAATGTTCATTGACCAGCGAATAGTGCTCTACCCAGCTCGACGATTAGCAGTCCCTCACATGGAGCCTCACATTGGAGCAGTGAGTACCGTAACAGACGGTAACATTACTGATAACAGCCTTAGCAGTAATAGTAGCAGCCTTAGTGATGACGCAGATAGTTCTGATGAAAGGTGGGGAGAAAGACCCATGACCGAACCAAACTCCTTTCGGAACAGAGGTCAAAGCACGATGAACGAATTAGAGATACAATTACCAAGAACAACTGTCTTCAAAATTGCAGTATGTCCCCCATGGCAGCGAATTAGACCACGCATTGACAAAAGTCTGCATAGCAAACTTTCTCAAGGAGCAACACCAAGTGAACTCAGAAACTTGTTTAACGAACTTCGCCACAAAAACTACCGTATCCATAGGGCAATCTACACGGACGGCTCCAAACAAAATTCCAAATGCGGATATGGCATAGTAAGCCAAGGCTTCGTGACACATAGAAGGCTTAACAATATCTGCATCATATTCACAGCGGAAAGCGAAGCAATAAAGGAAGCACTTTCGTGGGTAGTTGAACAACAAGTTCCGCAAGCCTATCTCATTTGCACTGATTCAATGAGCGCAGTGACCAACCTGGAAAAGTGCAAGATCAAATCCAAATGGAAAGACTGCGTTCAAATGCTACTTAATCAGATTGCTGATTTGGGAGCCGAAGTGGTTTTTTGTTGGATTCCCAGTCATATCGGAATACCCGGAAACGAAAAAGCAGACACGGAAGCCAAAAAGGCATTGGAGCTACCAGAGGATACAGAACAAAGCGTTGACTTTTCAGAAGTCCGAAAAATCATTAAACTTCAAATCACGAAGAGATGGCAGCTGCAGTGGCACACGAATTTAAACAACAAATTGCGAGAAGTGAAAAACACCCTACTACCTTTCAAAGCAGCGTTTCTAGGCAATCGAAGGGACGACGTGATTTTAGCTCGCCTCCGGATCGGGCATACTCAGCTCACGCATGGGTACCTGTTGGATAAAATAGACCGACCACTATGCTCCAGATGTAACGAACCCATGACAGTCAAACACATCATCGTCAACTGTGATCAACTAGATGAACACCGAACAAATCATGGCATTCCAGGAAATCTTCGAGAAGCACTGGCCGATGATACGGAAATGGCGCAGAAAGTGATTGAATATCTTAAAACAATTAACCTGTATGAGAAAATATGAATGTATATGTAATTGTGAAAATTTGCATGGACCTGAATGATAAAAAAGGTCCTTAATAAATATAAAAAAAAAAAATAAAAAATAAAAAAAAAATAAAAAAAAAATTACAAAAATTACAAAAATTACAAAAAAAAATTACAAAATTTACAAAAATTATAAAAATCACAAAAATTATTAAAATTACTAAATTACAAAAATTACAAAAATAACAAAAATTACAAAAATTACCAAAATTACAAAAATAACAAAAATTACAAAAATAACAAAAATTACAAAAATTACAAAAATTACAAAAATGACAAAAATTACAAAAATTACAAAAATTACAAAAATTACAAAAATTACAAAAATGACAAAAATTACAAAAATTACAAAAATTACAAAAATTACAAAAATTACAAAAATTACAAAAATAACAAAAATTACAAAAATTACAAAAATTACAAAAATTACAAAAATTACAAAAATTACAAAAATTACAAAAATTACAAAAATTACAAAAACTACAAAAATTACAAAAATTACAAAAATTACAAAAATTACAAAAACTAAAAAAATTACGAAAAATTCAAAAATACAAAGCTTAGCTTAGCTTAGCTTAGTTGACTACTCATATCCACCTTAAATCATTGAACTTGAAGTGCTTAGATATGATCATTTCTTAAAACTTCAGATAACATATTACATTTTGTTCAACTTACGCACTTCAAATTCCATGATCGCTGGCGTGGCTAAACAGAACAAGTTCTGCCTCGCCAATGGTTGCTACTCCGTGATTGATCGAGGCCATCAGCTTTGTGCAAGGGCCAAAAGAATGATGCTTGGGACTAGCAGTTCATTCACAATGCACAAAACTCATGCTCTCCCTTTGAAAATGATCAATAACGGCGCCGGCCACGTCCTAGTAGTCAATGGGGGAAACAGGAAGGAATGTTAGTATGATACTTTTTAGGTTTAATCAACAACCTCTTATCTCTATATAATCCAAAAACTAGTTTCGAAAAATTCAGAAACAAAGGTAAATCAATATCGCCTACTATAGAAACCGTCTATACGTCTGCGAATCTATATTCAAATATCAAAGGAAAGGATTGTGTTAGTAGGGGAAAGGTTATAGATCAGGATCCATTTTGGTGAATGGTGCGATCGAGTTTTCCTACACCTCCTATGCTCCTAGATTTTTCTTAAGGAAACTCCTATTTCTAACTTTGAGGCAGTGATAAAAATAGCTTAAAAGTGAAGTAAAAAATGGTTTTAAATTTTCTCTAAACTAACTTTTTCCCTAATTCTTGTTCCTGGTACACTAATGTACTTTCAAAAACGATCCTTTAGATTGAATCAAACTATCAAACTTCAAAGAGTATTTAAAAGGAGATATTTATAATATTAAAGTTTTGTTCATGGATGAAGTGATTTTCCTTTTTTTTACTTTTAAGTTATAATTTGTTCTGGAGGTTATGATAACTGCACAAGATCGTTTTTGAAAGCTCATCAGAGCAATTCAACTCTTTGCCTCAGTTTGATTCCGCGATTGCATAAAATTTATAAAAGGTTTCTATATCTTAAAAATTCTTCAAAAACTTTTGTTCATAGGAGGCCATGTTCAATGAAAACTTCCAAGCATGGAATCACATTTCCCAGCTTTTAAAATGCCAGTTAACGATTGAGACAATCATAGCTAAAAAATTCGATGAAAATTTATAAAATTTAAATAATTGCGTTTTCCTACAATTAGGCCAAAACAAATGAGCTTTATTCTTCTGAACGCCCTCACCAAAGCAAAATGATAAGATTTAAATTCGGCACGCATTGTACCGCGAGTGGGAAAATTAGGTTTTCATGTCATAATCCATTCATTTAGAGGAAGTCGGAGGCCGAAAGTATTAAAGTAAAAGAATACCATTACATTTCTTGAAAGTCTGTTTTCTAAGCTTTCATGAACACAATCGAACATCTGTCGAAACCAAATATTTTCAAACCTATTTTCTCATCATGTACCAACAAATAAAATTAAAAATAAATTCTATAGAGAATTTAGAGAAACGTGTTTTTGTATACAATCGTTTTCAATCGCAGCAATCATTGGAATCCATCTCAAGTTCAATTTCTGAGGGAAATTTTATCGAAAGCCTTGCGTTCAATGTTCACCTTCTGCTCACACCAACAAAAAAATCCAATTCACAAATTTTGATTAATCAACACTTATTCATATGTATGAAAGGCCGAAATCTCAAAAATAAATCCAAACAAATGGTACAGAATCCGAGCTTTCTTTAAAAAAAACTGTCTCAAATAAATTTATAAATTATGTTAACAATTGATGAAGAGAAGCTTTTTAACTTTCAAACCTCAATGACTCGCTTAGGAATTCATAACTCTATTACATTTCATTAAATACCAATCACTATAGCTTTACAAAATCATAAAAATATAACAATAAAAATATATTCATTGGGCTAGGTTATAGAAAACTGAAAAATAGAAGAATATTGTGCCAAGAAATTTTACGACGTGAAATTGATTTCGGGCAACTGTGAAAACTAATAATACTGCCAAATTTGGAAAATTCCGGGTAAACACTTCCGATTCTCAAGAAACATATTAAATGTTACGTGAATTACATTTATGGAACGAACTCACCAACTAAGGCAATGCCTCAGGTCTCCGAAAGTTGATAATGGATTTTCCAGCCGGCTCTTGATTGTCTCTTGTTTTGCGGTTGCACAAAGTCTCGAAATATTCCATCCACGTTCGATAGTAGAAAAATTAAGAATTTTCAACAAAAACCACGGCACGAATATTAAAAAATAAAAATTTTAGCGACGGACCCGAAAAATTCAAAAATACAAATACAAAATACAAAAATTACAAAAATTAAAAAAATTACAAAAATTACAAAAATTACAAAAATTACAAAAATTACAAAAATGACAAAAATGACAAAAATGACAAAAATTACAAAAATTACAAAAATTACAAAAATAACAAAAATTACAAAAATTACAAAAATTACAAAAATTACAAAAATTACAAAAATTACAAAAATTACAAAAATTACAAAAATTACAAAAATTACAAATATTAAAAAAATTACAAAAATTACAAAAATAACAAAAATTACAAAAAAGACTAAAATTTCAAAAATTACATAGTTAAAAAATGACAAAAATTACAAAATTATTAAAAAAAATACAGAAAATTCAGAAATGAAAAACGGGGAATCGAACTTACAAATTCATCGACTTTGCTGCATGCCCCATCAAGGCAACGCCCATATTGCGAGAAATTCGTCCTATTTAAATTTATTGAAAGTTATTTCCTTCGACCAGAATCATTTAATCGTGGGCTATTAATTTATTTAGTTAACAGAGATTAAAACATAAGCAGCATTCAGAACCCTAAAAAAATGCACTATGAATATTTGCTACTTTCGGTTATTTGTTTTTTTTTTTTATTATATTTTTAATTTTGATCATACCTTCCGTATAAACATTTTACAGGAAACAGGAACTCGAGATCTCTTTCATTCGATCATCAAAGGGAACTTTTGACTTCAAACTTGAAAGGACATCAAGAGCAAAGAATTTTTTACGCCAAAGCTGTCATCCCTGAACATGAAATACGAACAAGCTCGTATTGCTCGAAAACAGCTCGCCAGCTAGCAAAACCAATAAATTTACCCACAGCAAATCTCACTTTTCAACACTTGAATCCCAGAACAATGACAGAAACACATTTTCTCGATTGGCAAAAACACGACCCCCTAAATTTACCCCTCACAGGACACAAAAAATTCGCGACTTGAGCGCCCATTAAGATACAACATAGGTTATTCAGAAGAAAAAAACAAACCCTACTAGAAAAAACCGATCCCTGAGCACCCATAAATCTTCGATTTTAAATTCACCATCATATTTGGCACACTGTAAGTGTTTTTTTTCTATCCTTCGCTGTTAACCCTCCACTAATAATGGGTGAACTGAAACAGCCTTACAGCAGAATAAAAAAAACACATCCATAACTTTAAAATGTGCTTAAACTGGGAGCAGATTTTAAAATGGCTTGCAATTTTATTGTTTGATTTGTCGATTGGAAACCGGGGTTGCCTTTTCACTTCGGCGTTGAGTGCGCGGAAATTAATTGCTATTACTTCGCAAATGTCGCCTCCGGAATTGATCAATTAAGGGAAACTTATTCGCGGTACCTTTTAGAAGTTGCGTTTTGAACGATTCCGAGGGGACGAGAGTCGGAACAAACGGATCAAAATAGTTGGATATTTGTCCTTCTTTTAAGGTTCTATAAATATACAATAATCTAAACATAATTCAATTAGGACATTTTTAAAACTTCAAGTTTTTTTTTATGAGAATCCGTGTTTGAGAAAACCATTTCAATTTGGACTTTTTAAACCTTTTTTGACAAATCCGAGGAATGATATTACGATCGAAAATATCAAAAATAATAAATTAGCGGTTTTAGAACATGTGGCCATACACGAGTTTGCAGTTTCCTGTTTTTGTTGGAAAGAAAAAGAAATCAAAACTATAAAAGGGTTCCCGTCCAACTGTTGACAACACAGCCATTTTCTAAATTTGATGACACTTTGCCGGGAACGAGCCATGTCAAATTGGACAAATCCTCGACGGAGCACCCTTCATGGTGCCAGAAGTTAGTTCTAACAGAAACTAACTAAAACTAACGAGGCAATTCGGTTGTGGTCAGTTGGCAGTTGGAACTAATGATATCGATATGTGTGGATGGTTAGATTTTCAGGATTTTCGGCACTTCAGAGTCCTGATTTTGAACGGATGGGATGTCAGTTGACAGTTTTCGGTTGGGCTGTCATCAATTTTCGAGAACGGTCCATAGCGCAGGCAGGTGGTGATTATGATCCTGTTACTGAAGGTGGCTAATCAATTACCTCTGGCGATGACAATGGTTGGATGAATGGATTTTATCGCCTGGATAACATTTGGAAAATGTAGAAAAAGATTTATTGAATGATTATGAATTCTAACTACGGTTTTAGAGATGGAACCAAAAAATAAAAATAAAGAATCACGAAAAAAAATGTCAAGATTCTGTGGATTGCCTTTCAATTTTTTCGATTACAGTCGATGGCATTCGCGACTATATATCAACATTGCAGTTGGCGGACAATTATTGAAAATTTTATCCGGTGCACCTGTGTTCGATTTACTGTTGGGATCGAACACGCAGATATCGGCTCAGGATGCAACTGACTTGCCAACTGAGTTATATCACGAGACCATCTGATTTACTTGAATCGCATATACTCGACAGATTATTGAGATCCTGTGGTAGTGAAAATAAGTTTAAAGATTGGGCTAAAAATTATAAAATTACTTCTAGGAAATGGTACGAAATCACTTTTGAACAGAAGATTTTCAAGATATCAGCAACAAGGATTATTTTGTTTGTATTTAGGGCCTATTTCAAATTTTTCTGAACTCTCTGAAAGTTTCACCAGCAGGAGAGAGAAAAGGGATATTTGATCTAATTATCTTATTTTCATCACATCCATCTTTTTTTAAAATCGCCGTCTTTTTCATTTTCTGACATAGATGAATTTTAAATTTAAATGTTCTAAAATTTCATCTGATACAAGAACCCGAAGATGAGCTTGAAGCATTTTAGTGGGGAGAAAAAAATGGTGATATATAAACAAGGTTTGTAAAAAATTTTCCATCACGTAGGGACCCGGGCCGGACAAATACGGGCTCTTTTATATAAATTCCTGGCAAAATCCAGACATTTGGTTTAGTTATCTTATTTTAATCGCCGCCGGGATATATTCTTATCACGCAAGTAGTTCAAAAGTTTAAAATCAACTTTTAACTTTCAAAAAGCTGACTGGAGCGATATAGGAATTTTATTGAACGTAATTTGGATGTAAACGTTCCACTGAATTCAATTGAAGATATTGATTTGGCTGTAGAAAATTTGACAACTTCAATAGTCAATGCTAAAGCCGCTTCAATACCCAAAGTTAAACATATATTTAATCAACCTTTAATTGATGATGATCTTCAGTTTTTGATACGACTGAAAAACATTCGTCGACGCCAATATCAACGTACTAGGGATCCTTATTTGAAATTTATTTATTGCGACCTTCAAAAAGAGATCAAACGTCGTTTAAATTTCATCCGTAATGAAAATTTTGCCAAAGCAGTAGAGGACATAAAACCCTACTCAAAGCCGTTTTGGAAATAAACTAAAATTCTGAAAAAGCCCCAGAAGCCAATTCCTACTTTGAAAGATGGGGATAAACTTCTTTTAACTAACGCAGAAAAAGCTCAAAAATTGGCCCAACAATTTGAGTCTGCTCATGAATTTAATTTAAACGTTGTAAGTCCAATCGATGCTCAAATTTCCCTTGAATTTGATGATATTTTTTCTAAGCAAAATGTATTTGAAAGTTCCTGTGAGACAAATATTGATGAACTTAAATTGATTTTCAAAAAATTTAAAAATATGAAAGCTCCGGGGGAAGATGGAATTTTCTTTATTCTTATTAAAAAGTTGCCTGAAAGCACTTTAAATTTTTTAGTTAAAATCTTCAATAAATGTTTTCACTTGGCTTATTTTCCCAATAAATGGAAAAATGCCAAAGTAACTCTAATTTTGAAACCTGGAAAAAGTGCTTCAGAGCCTTCAAGTTATCGACCAATTAGTTTGCTTCCTTCTTTAAGTAAACTATTTGAGAGAGTTATTTTGAATAGAATGATGATTCACATTAATCAGGATTCTATTTTCCCTTATGAACAATTTGGTTTTCGTCATGGACATTCTACTACACATCAACTTTTGAGTGTAACTAATATGATTAACGCTAGCAAATCTGAAGGTTATTCAACTGGTGTTGCTCTTCTAGATATTGAAAAAGCATTTGACAGTGTTTGGCACAAAGGTTTAGTAGCTAAATTAGCTCGATTTGATTTTCCTGTATATCTCACCAAAATTATTCAAAATTATTTGACTAGCCGAACCTTACAAGTAAGCTATCAAAATTCATGCTCTGAAAGGACTCCCATTAGAGCTGGGGTCCCTCAGGGCAGTATACTTGGGCCGATTTTATATAATATTTTTACTTCTGATCTTCCTGATGTACCAGAAGGAAAAGGTAGAAGATTATTTGCTGACGATACTTTGCTTTCAGCCAAAGGTCGAAATTTACGGGTGGTATGCAGTAGATTGCAACAAAATTTAAATTCCTTTTTGAATTACTTGAAAATGTGGAAAATTTCTCCTAACGCTTCCAAAACTCAACTTATTTTATTTCCCCATAAGCCAAGAGCTAAATTTTTAAAACCTAATGAAAATCATTCCATAACTTTTAATGAGGTTTCATTAGAATGGTCTGATCACGTGAAGTACTTGGGTCTCACACTTGATCGGAATCTTACTTTTAAAAATCACATTGAAGATATTCAATCTAAATGTAATAAATACACTAAATCTCTTTATTCTCTCATCAACAGGAAATCCCGACTTTGCCTGAAGAATAAGATGCTTATTTACAAGCAAGTCTTCCGACCAGCGATAATGTATGCAGTTCCGATTTGGTCTAGCTGCTGCGCGACGAGAAAGAAAGCCATCCAGAGGATTCAGAACAAGGTTCTGAAAATGATTTTGCGGCTTCCACCTTGGCACAGCACCGAAGATCTTCATCGGATTGCGGGCATTGAATCGATCGAAGAGATGGCCAACAAAATCATCTACAACTTCAGAGGCAAATCGATGCAGTCTTCCATCGCAGAGATTCGTTCTCTTTATAATTAGTTTAATTTTAGGATAGTGTTTAGTTTGAAGTTTAAAATATTTTTGCCATTACAGGATGTTCTCCTACATTAAATACTTGATTGCGCTCAGCAAGTTTAAATCTTATAAATAATTTTTTATTATCTAGTTAACTATAGGGCTCTGAACAGTTCATTATTGAGCTGAACACCTAATTTAATGTAATTATGTAATATAAATGTAATGATGAATTGATACAAATAAAGACATATTTAAAAAAAAAAAGTAGTTCAAAAGCTGTTCACAAAACAAAAGCCCTGCTCACATTTTCACCAACTATTCAATTTCTTCTACCCAAAGCGCTCTAGCTTTGATCTTTCCACCTATAATACTTTTATCTTCTTTCTTAATATTCTACCTTGAATTTTCACAACTCGCCGAAATGCCAAAAATTAAATAAGAGGACATTTGGTTTATAAACTGACGATCAAATATCCGGGCACATCCGGGTAAATTTGGTCAAAACTCTGGAAATGATCAACAAAAATTAAGAAAAAATAATTGGAAAAAGCATTTTTGTCATCAAAACTCATCATCTACGCGCTTGAACTGCTCACAATTGATTTTTATCCGTAAGCGTATCAAAAAAACTTCTAAATTGTCAATCATTTTGATAATTTAAATCAAACAAAACCAACGAAAAAAGGGAAAAAAATTTTACATGTTTTAAATAATTTTGATAATCTTTTTGTTGGAAAATGTGTAAATGTTGACAACTATTTCTAAATAATTTAATAAATACGTGGATTGATTTTTTTTAAATTTTTTTAAATACGTTTTGAAACCCACAAATGCTTCATTGTGTAGAAAAATATTTTTTTAAATATCCAATGGAATTGTTTTAAAAAGCTAACAAAATAGTCGCAAATAAGTAAATTGACGTCAGAAAAAAGGAAACTTTAATTTTACGAGAAAACTTTGACGTCGTCAAACAAAACATAAAATGACCTGTATGTATGTTGTATGTTGATAATCCACCATGGGTGCACGGATTCACCGCAGTTTGACCAAAGTATGGATTCATTGATTTATTTAGACAACACTTAACTCCATACCCGGCACCATGGCTTCGTGTGAACTGTTGTGAAGTGAATGTAACGTTTAAATGTAAGTATATATTTGGAAGAACAATTCAAACAGATACACAACCAGTTCAAAATGAATAACATCTTAAATGTTATACACTTACTACAGGTATTCCGGCAACCGTGTATATACCTGGCCAGTTGGCACCTGATTGAACGTTCAAATAATCGATAAACCACAATATGAAAAAAAAGATAAAAAACAGGAACAATCTCACCAAACTGGGCATCAACTCCTTCTTTTTCTGACAAGTAATGCGTTCACCTATCCAGAACAGGAATCCACCATATCAAAATGCCAGCAGACCCAATTTCCTTCCTCAGCTATATTTTCACTTTTCCAAAACGATTTTAAACCTTATTTGACCCTCATTTTTTCTCACTGTAGGCACATCCAACTCTCATCTATTTGTTTTTTTCCTTTTAATTCTTTCACCGAATCGGCTTTCACCATCATAGTAGGCAAATTTCCTAACTAAATTTTTAAATTTTGACCTTTCTTCATTTTTTTTTCTAAACCACATCAAATCACACACAACAAGCGCTGATTGATTTTTAAAGCGACGCAAAAACTACGATGTTGTTGTCGAGACAACTTGTTCGCGACCGCATCACTCTTGAAGGCATATACTTCCTCCATTTCCACTATTTCTTGCCAACGCAATTCCCTTCAAAACATTACTCCGATCCTCTTTCAAAACTTGATGCGCAGCCCCTCCATCTTTTCATTATTTCAATTTTAATTGAAAACTATTAGCAAAAAATCACAAACCATAAGAACATAACAACAATAACGTCAAACATAACATAAAATGACCTTCTTCGAAATTGACGAGAGGATTCTGAAACACTTAATTTTAAAAAAAATCGGTTAGAATGCAGCTGAGCTACAGCAGCGGTGATAAGTGAAGTCTCGTAACAAAATTTGTTATTTTTTTGTAAAATTTTATAAGGGTAATATGCCCTTCAAGCTGTTTTGACCCTCCAGATGGTCGAATTTTTACAAATCGAACTTTATTTACTTGATTTTTTAATTGGCTCTTAATTTTCAAATAAAAAACAAAAATATAGAAAACATTTTTTAGGTGATTCATCAAATAAAGACTGTGAGAAACAGTAGTAATTTTAACACAGGAAATCGAAGTGATATGTACTGAAGTCAAAAATGGTCAATTCTAGCGTGAATTCACGTCAGACAAGAAATCGATCGCAACCCAAAAAACTTAAACTTAAAGACCAAATTTTATTTGGAAGGAAAATCAATTTGTTATCGTTTTTTTCTTTTTTTTATTTTCCAGTAAATTGGTTGACTTCTAGAATGATAACAGTTTCGAAAAAACGATTTCACGTCACGGTAGAATGTGTCATTAGCAGATTTTTTATCATATTTAAGGCCTCCAAAATGCATTTATGTTTGGTTTTTTAAATTTGCTCAAAGTTATCAACACAATTTTTTTTTTGTTTGATTTGGCAAATAAAGGGAATAAATACACATGTGCAGAAATTTGTTTTCTGTACATTGTAATTTTTTCAAGCTAAAATCTCCTTCAGTTTTCGAGAAAACGATTTTATTATAACTTTGGATGAACTGCCGAACCTCAAATCGTTCGGGTTAAATGCGCCTTTTTATGTTTTGAGCAAAATTTCTGTTTATCTGGCAATATTTCATTCAAAATGCTAAAAACCATGAAAACCCCCTCCCTCCCCCATTAATGAGGATCGAAAACAGCAAGCGAGGTATTCTACTCTACACTTGAAATTTAAAATTCAGAACCCAATTTTTATAATTGATAAGGTTAATCAAGGTTGTCCAAACCTCAAAAACCCAAGCCAAGCCCAAAATTCTGCTACACTTTCTCAAAATTACCTCTCTTGTTCATCGAAAATCCGTTCTATCTATATTAAATTTTGACTTTATTTGAACCCATCTCGGAAGTTCTGATTCCATAAATCCCATAACCAAAATTTATTCCTGTTTTTATATTTTGGATTCTGTTTCCAGTTCAGAATTCTTGATTTTCAGTTCAAGTAATCATAAGGTATTGGAAATGATAAGCTGCTTTGAAATCCTGGTTCAAATTTGGTATTGCATTTCATATCAAATTTGAACCATGTTTTTCTAGATCATATGCTTTTTTAATATTTTGATAATAGTTTTTAAAATATGAAAAATAGAGAATTTTTTTTTATTTTCAAATCCTAAGTTCTGAAACTTAATTCTTATACAAAATTCAAAAATTTAAAGCTTTGAAATGGCATTTCAAAAATGAAAAATTAAATTCAAGTCTTTGTAAATTCATATTTTAATTCTGATTCACAATACAGATTACGAACAAATAACTTAAATATTGAACTAAGATTAATCCTGAAGTACAGAATTAAAATCATAGATTCATGATTGAAAAAATTGGCTCTTAAACTTGGCTCAAAAGATTCTGATCTGGAATGAGATTCGGAAATCGTATTTTTTGTACTTTTTAGAAATATTATGGAAATTCAGATACAGCTTTTGCTTGTAAATGAATTTTACAATCAAATATATTGTTGAAGATATCAAGAGATCATGAATTTAACATACATATTGCGGACCAAATACGAGATATCTCGTTTTATCGCTTACCAACATTGTGCTACCTTAGTATAACTCGAATGGGGTGAGTTTAAGTGTTAAACAATATTCGACAAAACTGTAAGCAACATTAACCGTAATTTAAAAATGCTAAATTTGTAAAATTTAGTACAGGGAATTTTGAGGTATATAATGTCGAATTTCAGTTTCCGATGTCTGCGGTTCTTAATGTGTTAAGATTGGCTGGAACAAATATCAATTTCTTCTTTTGTCACCCCCCTCCCCCCTTCGAAATTTCCAAAATCCCGAAGGGGGGAATAAATAAAGTTTGAAGTATTTTAGGTAAATTTCAAATAAAAATACAAATATCCGAAAGATTACTAGACCAAGAACCAAATTTTGGAAGATGGAAGTTAATTTACATTTTGTATTCACTCTGTTGTGGTATGAGCCTACTTGGTTGAATGATTCAACTGAATCAAAGCAATCGAAAGATTCCTTTTAATTCAACCACGGTACCGTGGTTGAATTTAAAGGAATCTTTCGATTGCTTTGATTCATTTTGTATTCTTCATTTTATTGAATTTTCGATAAAAAAAAATATTTATAAGTTTTATGATTTATAAGTTTTATGCAATAATATAGTATGCAATTTGGTTGCATACAAGCTTTTGTGCAATTTATTCAACTTTATTTGTTTTTCGCATTATTTTTTATTGTCCCCCCCCCCCCCCCCTCGTGATGTTTTAACTCCGAGTGACAAAAGAAGGATTTGAAATTTGTTCCGGCCTCATTGCCAGATTTCAATTAATAAACAAAATTAGTTTGTAAATAGTTCAGCTGAAAATTACAAATAAAAGGTATAATTTCAGTGTGGTTCGACCCACAGAAGAACACGATTCCTGAGTTGGGGTTCTTAGTTTGATTGTTTTTCAAACATTCTGCGTGAATTTTAGTGTTTTGAAAAAGTAGTGATTGATAAAAAAAGTTAAATTGGAGCTGCTTCGATTTTTTCACCACATGGAAGCTAAATGTTATTTTATAAGAAAAATGCATTTAGTGAATAAAAATCCAAGTTTTATATACGGTAGTAAATACAAAATTAACTCTAAAAGAAGGTACGCTTCGAAAAAATAAACCGTTGTGCCAAGGCTGAAAGTGCCCATCTTACCTCGGGTGGCCATCATGTCCGTATTTCCCGTATTAGGTTCACATGAATTCAAATAAAGAATTCCTAAAAATTTTCTCACAGCTATCTGAACCTGAGAAGTCTAGGAATTCAGACTATTTGATTTTCATTTTGTTAAAACTAACTCAATAAACTTCGTTATAGGGAGCAAAAATATACGATCCAGTTTCGCAGAAGTCAAAATTGTATTTTACAAAGAAATGTCGAAAAAAATTATTTTTCTGTTGAATTCAACGGACGAAAATATCAAACAGTAAAAAATTACAATCAACGATTCACAAAACGTTGTTTTAAAATAAAATTTGTTCGTTGAACACAATTTTGACACGTAAAAAACATTCAAATCCACAAAATCCGGACTTCATCAGATCCATGAAAGAACCTATCCTTTTTTGAATTTAAAAATTAGCTAGGAAAAAAAAACAATACCAAAAATGCACAAAAAGAAAGAAAATCTAATTTCAAACCATTTTCCTACATAAGTCTATAATATTGATTTGAAAAAATAAAAAAAATATTCAAATGTATATAATAATTTATTGTTTGAATGATGTTTCTAATTCTGAATAGAACTATATCAATTTGAAGTATTCTATTTTACAAATTTCAAACCAAAATTTCCGAAGCACCAGAAAACGAATAAGAATCAAAATTTTGAATAAAAAATGAATGATCAGCTTCGGACAAAAGATTAACTGAACAGAAAAGGAATGTTTACGAGTTTTGAACACCACCAGTTGTTGTTATCTTTTTAAGTTGATATTTTCCGTTGGTTACATAAATCCTAAATTTACATCTAAAATAAATTTCCAACCAAATCTTCTTAAAACCATAATAAAAAAAAATCTAAAGGAAAATAAAAAAAATGTTTATTTTTAATCATCTTTTTTTTTGTGGAGAGGGGAGTCCGGCTTGCAGTTTTGTTTAAGCAAAAACGCCGTTTTGACGCTTCAAAATTTCGATCCTCATTGGATCTTCGTCTGGGACTAAAATTTAACTTTGTTTGTAAAGTTTTTGTAATGTCTAAAAGTTTTTTCTACGAAATTTTCAAAAGTTATTTCAAAAACGAAATCCGATTAAAAAAATCAATAATTGGAATCAGGGCACCTTAATCAATCAAAAAATGCTCAAAGACTCTTTGCACCTCGGAAAAATATCAGTTTTGTCACCTTGTGCAATTTCTGAAATTCTGTATGAATTGAAACTGAGCACTTTGAAGTACCAAGAGTCACAAAATAAAAAAGGCTGAATTTTGTTTTAAAGATGTTTCAATGTCACTAACAATTTTTATGATTTAAGTTATTACCTACTGATAAAGCAATGGATATTTTGTTAAAAAATTCTAATTCTGTAGAGTATCATTGGAAGTTATCACCTGTCTCGTGGTTACCAGCTTGATGATGTGTTAATTAAGTATTTGATGAATTTATTTTGAAGTTAACATGGTTGGTTTAAATAAATGAAATTATTTTGATACACTTCTTAAAGAAATCCCATTTTAAAGATGAGGTAGGGTTTTTGTGTGTCCAGATTTAAGTTTAAAAACCAAAGATTTGTGGAAAAAAATGAAAATTCTAAAAAGTTTTGTTAATTTTTTTTTCTTTATTGTAGAGACCTTCAGCCTCGGGCTGGTTCGTCTCTTTTTGTAAAATGAAACTTTGATACATAGATTCGTTGCTTGAACTAAAAAGTTTACCTTGAAAAAATCTCCATGATAAGTGGTCAAAGTCCTAAATTCCCCCCGTTCGCATGACCTAGGACTTTACTTATATTTTGTATAGGATATCTGAGCCCGATTAAAACCATGATCAGGTAAGAAGATGTTCTAAAACTCAAATTCTGGAGCCTATCTATTTCAACACAGTTTGATTTTATAACTGTGATATCAAGATTTTTTTAAATATCTTTTGCATTTACTGAAAATTCACAAAAATCGTGGTTTATTTGTCTTTTAATGTTGTTCATATAACATAACAATAACTCAAATAAAAGAAATGGCATGAGCGTAGTTATAAGTCATTCAAAAAATTGATAATGAATACTTATCATTGAAAATTACAAAAAAATACTATTAAAATAATGACCAACATAAAAAAAAACAAAAAAAAATGCTTTTTGTATCTTAAACATTTGAAAAAATGATCAAAAAAGTAATCAAAAAATAACGAAAAACAACAATAACAATGATTTTTTTTTAAATTCACAATCATCATCCGACAATAGTCGGACAGGCTCAAAGCAGGGTTGCCGAAAAATATTCTGTGTTTTTACGATAAAAATTCTGACATTCTGTGATTTTACCCAAAAATTCTGTAACGGTTTTCTGTGATGCTTTTTCTATAAGTTTTATTCAAAAGTCATGACAAGTTGCCTCTTTCTTTATTTTACTTGAGAAAAATGAAATAACATTACCATTTTTATCATATTTTTCCAATTCTAAGATAATGATCCAATATTTATATAGACATTGAAAATTTTATTTTGAAAAAAAAGTCCAAAATTTCGAAGTTATGTGGAATCTGTCAATAATTTCTAAATTCTGTGTTCTGTAACACAGATTCTGTGACGAAAATAAGATCCAAACTCTGTGCAATTATAGATTTTTCTGTGATTTGGGCAACTTTGGCTCGAAGTTCGCAAGCGGTGTGTATTTTAAAATTGGTGATGATGTTATTGATAAACGTATCCAACGGATCTGTTGTAGTAGATTTGGCATTTGGCAAAGTGAATCGAAGCAGGTGAAATTAGGCATTAAAATTTAAAAAAAGTGGTGTTCAGGAAAAAAAACTTTAGAAAAAGGTCCATTAGAATCACAATGTTTCCAGGGTCATTCTAGAACAAAATACTCGGGGTTCATCGATTTCAGTTTCGGATATCCGGCAACAATCGAGCCACAATTCATATCAGTCAATTTTATTCGAATCTAACATCTTACATGCAAGCTTAATTGTAACTAAAATTGTCTTGAATATCGCCGTTAATGTTTGCTCCAGCCAGCCGGCAAGCCGGGCTACCGAATGCCTTTTCCCCTCCGTTTTCCATAGAGCAGCAACTCCCGGTTCTGCATGAATCGACTCTCCAGGCTGCGGAAGCTCCCGAGAGTGTTGGCCTTCGTTCCGAGACACATTTTATACTGGGAGTCTTCCAGATTTCTATCACAGTGAATCGGATGGAAGATGTGCACCAGCGAGGGATCCGGTGCCCGGAATACCACCAGCTCCTGTTGTATTGGGGGATCTTGGGGTTGGTTTGTAGGGTTTTGATGATCCTGAAACGGATCGATTTTCCCATCGGCCACATCCAGCAACCGTTGGCTGGTGCGTTTGAGGTTGGCAGCGATAATGTTTTCGAGAAATTTGACATCCTCGAGACCCCAGCCGTTTATGTCGGTGTTGAAGCCACCGATGTCCGGCCGGAGGATGTCGGATTTGTAGATTCCGGCAAGGCCGTAGCCAAATTGGCGGAAATATCCATTGTAGTTAGTGACCGAGTAGCTGGTGGTGAAGTCCTGACTTGAGTGGCTTCGATTGAGGTGCTCGGTCGTAATGGGTTTGGTTTGAGAGCTTTGTCCGAGAGGATTTGGATGGGGATCGTACTCGCTGAATACGATAGGCATGTAAACCTGCCGGTTTCGGATCACGTTGGCTCGTATCCGGTCCAGTGTTTGCTGATTGAAAATCATATCTACATCGATGAAGAACAGGATATCGTTCTGTTTACAGAACGGACTTTTGATGGCACGATCTAGGGCGACTCCTCGGGAGAAGTTCCCGTACAGCTGAAGGTAGTTGATCCTGTTGTTGGGGTATCTTTGACCCAGTTTGTCAAGGAGTCCCGCTATCAGAGGGGACTCCGAGGGATCGACGTACATCGAGACCAGTAGATCGGTACGACGATCGTGCTGTAGAGCTACCAGCTCAAAGTTTCTAAGGAATCTCATGAAGGTTTCCGATCGACCAGCGAGCGGTATTACAAATACAATTCTATCTTTTCGAGCCTCTGGCTGGGGCAGGTTGTTGATGGCAAAGGTGTCGGTCAGCTTCTGCAAACCGTTGTTCAGGAAGGATCTCATGCGATCTGTGGGTAGAAAAGAAAGAATTAGACATAACTTTTGAGAGACTCAAAACATGACATACTCAATCCTGTGGTACTGTTCCACGATACAGTGACATTCCCTTCGAGACCTAACCGCCGATCGAGCGTCACGGCATGAGCAGGTATGACTCCGTCAGAAATCTCCCGGACTCGGATATCCGTAAAAGATCGCTGGATGTACAGATGTCTCCGCACCGGAACAGTCATCTTCTTCCCCCGATACTTCTTGTATACAAGCAACAGGTCTAGAATCAGATCCTGCCCATATAAACTGTTGACCCTCATGTACCCGTAGAGGAGCTCCCGGAACTCGATAACCCGACCTCGCTGCCGGGAGAAGTTGTTGATGTGTTCCATAATCTATAACGAAAACATAACCTTAAAACTCAAGAAATCCTCTAAAGATTCAAAACATACCTCCCGAACCACATCGTTTAAGCCCTCCTTCAGGCTGGACTCGATCCTCCGCTTCGGATTAGGATGACGGCCCGAATACAGGCTCTTGGCTATGAAGTCCCACTCGATCACCTCGTCCAGATGGGACGGCCTCTGCCGGTTGAGATCTGGCGTCGAACCTACAAGTAGAGCAGTCAACGTTGTTGGCAAGGTCGAAAAAGACACCGAACAGAGTCCGGAGAACTACTACTCCGACTGTATGTACATTACCTAGAACGTTATGATCCCCTAGATAGTCGGGGCTGCTAGCGTCCAGGGGGAAAATTGGGACCCCGGGGGCGAGGTTTTTGTTGATTTTGGGGATCTGCAGCAGCGACGTCATCTGAGCGATGTCCCTATGTAGGAGCAGCGAGTGCTGCCGAAGTTCTTGGGCCTTAAGGCCTAAGGTGTAGGCATGCAGCCGGTACATGAAGGCCGGCTTCTTCACCGGATGGAGGGTGATGGCACTATGGACTTCCTTGTTCTTTAGGTTTCCCGAAAACGCACGGCTGCCGCTGGAGTTGTGGTGCAGGATCGATTGCATCTGGAATGTTGGAACATTTTCGAGGGAATTAAAATTTATTATCGTTATTTTCATTTCAATTTTAGTTAATGATATGAAGGGCTAAGTGCGATAATTATGAACAAAAGGAAGTTCCAAACAAACACCGTAGACGCCGTAATTACCAATTTAGGAGTTGAGAAAAAAAAAGTGTAAAAAAAAATAAATAAACAGTAAATGCAATCAAAAATATTGGAGATGATATGATTGTTGAAAATTCAAATTGAAAAATGATAAGTAAAATTTGAAAAAATATATGGCCGCACTAATGCAATAATGCTCGAAGAACACATGTAACAGTCCTGCAACTGACAGAAGAAATCTTAAAACGTAAAATAAATAGGGCAGAAAAGAAAACAAATCAAATAAGGACGAAGATAGGTACAAACTCCCTGAGAGAGGCAGTACTTGAGAAATGTACGAACCTCTTGAGAAGAGCAGTACTTGATATAGGTACAAACTCCCTGTGAGGGGCAGTACTTAAGACACGCACAAACCCCCTGTGAGGAGCAATACTTGAAGGAAAGTACAAAACCCCTGAGAGGGGCAGTACTTGAGTGTAAGTACAAACCCCCTGAGAGGGGCAGTACTTGAAGGAAAGTACAAACCGCCTGAATGGAGCTTTACTCGAAGGAAAGTACAAATCCATAAGCGGGGCAGTACTTGAGATATGTACTAACTCCCTGTGAGGAGCAGTATTCGAAATATGAACAAACCTCCAGAGAAGGGCAGTATTTGAGATATTTACAAACCCTCTGATATGGGCAGTACTTGAAAGAAAGTACAAACCCTTAAGAGGGCAGTACTTGAGATATGAACAAGCCCCCTGTAAGGGACAGTACTTGAAGGAAAGTACAAACCCCCTGAGATGGGCAGTACTTGAAAAAAAAATACAAACCTCTTGAGAGGGGCAGTACTTGAGAGTAAGTACAAACCGCCTGAGAGGGGTAGTACAAGAGATATGTCCAAACTCCTTGGCAGTACTTAAGATAGGTACAATCTCCGTTTAATGGGCATTATTTGCGATATGAACAAACGCGCTGAGATGGGCATTACTTGAAGAAAAGTGCAAACAACCTGAGAGGGGCAGTACTTGAGATATGAACAAACCCCCTGTAAGGATCAGTACTTGAGTTGAGATATGAACAAACCTCCTGTGATGGGCAGTACTTGAAGGAAAGTACAAACCCCCTGAGAGGGGCAGTACTTAAGATAAGTACAAACCCCCTGAAATGAGCAGTACTTGGAAGAAAGTACAAACCCCCTGAGAGGGGCAGTACTTGGGAGAAAGTACAAACCGCCTGAGAGGGGCAATACTCGAAGAGAAGTACAAACCCCTGAGAGGGGTAGTACAAGAGATATGTCCAAACTCCCTGTGAGGGGCAGTACTTGAGATATGTACAAACTCCCAGAGAGTGGCAGTACTTAAGATAGGTACAAACTCCCTGTAATGGGCAGTATTTGCGATACGAACAAACTCCCTGAGATGGGCAGTATTTGAAGGAAAGTACAAACCTTCGTAGAGTGGTAGTACTAGAGATACGTACAAACTCCCTGAGGTGGGCAGTACTTGGAGCAAAGTACAAACCCGCTGAGAGGGGCAGTACTTGAGATATGAGCAAACCCCCTGTAAGACGCAAAAATTGAGATAAGAACAAACCTCCTGTGAGGGGTAGAATATGAACAAACCCTCTGTGATGGGCAGTACTTGAAGGAAAGTACAAACCCCCTGAGAGGGGCAGTACTTGAGATAAGTACAACGCCCCTGAAATGGGCAGTACTTGGAAGAAAGTACAAACCCCCTGAGATGGGCAGTACTTGGGAGTAAGTGCAAACCGCCTGGGAGGAGCAATACTCGAACCCTTGAGAGGGGTAGTACTAGAGTTATGTCCAACCTCCCTGTGAGGGGCAGTACTTGAGATATGTACGAACTACCTGAGAGTGGCAGCACTTAAGATAGGTACAAACTCTCTGTAATGGGCAGTATTTGCGATCTGAACAAACCCCCTGAGATGGGCAGTACTCAAAGGAAAGTACAAACCTGAGAGGGGCAGTACTTGAGGTATGAACAAACCCATGAAAGGGGCAGTACTTGAGGTTTTTACAAACCCACTGTAAGCGGCAGTACTACAAGGGAAATACAAACCCCCTCAAGAGGGCATTACTCGAAGGAAAGAACAAAGAAATTCAGAAGTTTTATTAATTTTAGATCCAGGATCAACATCGGACCGGAATTTTGATCCAAAAATAGAATCTGGAATACAGCATTGAGAACCATGAACAAGAATTCAGGATCAGGATCAGAACGCAATATCAGGATCCAAGTTCTGTTTGAGGATCAAGATCCAGGTCTCAGGAACTGTGTTCAGGATCTGTTTTAAATTCTTTTCGGATTCCGGATATAGATTCAGGAGTTTATTCGGAGATCCAGGTGTATAAGTGGAGAAATATGGATAAAATTCGTAAAAATTAACTCCTTCAAACAGCTACAATCGGTTACCTACCTCATAATTCCAGGTGCATGGGATACCGGCAAACTTTTGAACACATCGACCCACCTCTACGTCTTCGTGAGTACTGTAGAGGTTCTTGAGGCAAGTTGGAATGTGAGGAGCCACTGTTGAGAAAGTCAAATATAAATCAATCATGTTTTAAGTCTGATTCATAAACTGTTGTTCAACTTACCCCTTCTTAAAGTTTCTCGACTCATGATAACCCCAGGGCCACCCATACAGAAGTTTTCATCAAACTCCAAAGACAGTAGCCCAAACTCTTCGCTATTTCCTCGGCCAGCTTGTCCAATAAACTGTGGCTTTGAGCTATCGATCGATCTCAAAAACAGCTCCAATTTGTCGGTCCGGATGAAGACGTCATCATCCGCTCGAGCAAACCACTCGAATCTGTCAATGTAATGCTCGTACATGTAGTGAAGCATCATGAAGCTCTTCTTCTGCGGTGGATAGCGATCATCCACTCCCTTGAGAGCCACCAGAGGTAGATCTGAAGTTAAAATGGAAAGCATTGAAAATATAATTTAATCAAAATCTACTAAATTTGGGTCATCCTTACTGTCGGCGACCGATTCCTCGGAGCTGAAGAAGGCAATCCGGCCGGGAATGTTCCTGCCCCAGGTGTCGTACACGGCCTTGGCACGGCTCCCGAGGAACTCTTTGGCAGTCATGACGCCCACGAATACTAGATTGTGCTGCGAGTTGTCCGGCATCTCGGACGGATGCAGGCCGATGATTTCGAGCGCGGCTGTTGAGAGCGAAAAGATAAATAAAAATTTCAAAAAACAATGATAACTTTTTTGTTTTGATAAAATTTGTGAGCATGAATGTGATTGAGGAAACAAACTGCGTTCAAACGGTTTGTTTGTAACATGAGATACTATCGCGTGGTAATTGGCAGCCACGCGCAGGACTGATTTGATGACGCTGACGACTTCCAAGAGAGGCAACGAATGGCGCAGCATAATTTTGCGATGCATTGAAAGTAAACAATCTTTATGAGTTAAATATAGTTTCTGGTGCATTGTTTATATCACTTCAAAACGATACCCGGCTGGATTTTAATCAAGGATTGCATTTGATGACACGATTGTGTTTGATTACTGAAAATGGAAATTTGAAAAGCATATACCGTCAAACGAGGCATCATGCAACAGCAGGGTAAGATGCAACATTTGTATAAATACCACAACATATATTCAATTTTTATTTTAATATACTGAAATAAAGTTATAATTTATTGATATCAAAATAAAGATGACATAGTTTCTCACATCTTGAGATAGTTTTTCAAAGCTTTTGATTCTCATAGAAAATATTACAAATCGAGCAATAGATGTAGGGTAGGTGTTCCTAATTTGGCCTGTATGCCTAATGTTAACATACCGTTTGGTTTTTTCTGTTTGAAACGTTATTTTTGACTTATCACAACTACAAACCATTGATAATGTAACGGATCATCTGAACTTAAATCATCCATACAATTCAGTATTCTAACTCCCACGACTTTAAGTAAAAACTGGGACTCTAAGCATTTTCCTTAGAAAACCACTGTTTTAGAAATGGAAGATACAAGTTGAATTTTTCTATCAGCTTTTTTGAAAATTTTTGTCGGATTGTTGATCACCATGATTTTGTAATAAGATTGTTTTAACCATTTAATCAAAAAAAAAATGCTATGTCCATTGTCCATAATTACTAGGGACACTCTTTTTTGTATGTTCCTAATTTTGGACATAGTTAAAATGATCCAAAATATATCAAAGTTAAAGCATGTTTTTGAAATTGATATGATTTTAGTAAAGCGCTTAAAACTAATTGAAACTCAACTTTTTTTTTCAACGAACTTTATTTTTTTAACTCTAGTGTATTTCAAAGCTTTATTCATATGTTGAAGAAACATTTTTGAAAGGTTTTCTAGAACGCTGTATAAGAAACCCGAAAAAATTCTGGAAATTGACAGTAAACTTCACAGCTTAAAGAATCTATTACAACAACTGAGCTCAAGGATGTTTATTCCAAAAGAAAACTTATCCATATTCTTGACTTGATGATCATAAGCATTTTCTTAGACTTGCCCTGCGACGAACCCAATACAGTCAAAACAACCCGTTGGATGTATGCTGCGCGCGCTTAAATGAAATATCTAGTGATTTCGATTTCAATGTTTCCAAAACTGTTTTTAAATCTAGAATAAGATAGTTTAAATATTTTTCATTGTACTTAGTTTTTAGAGCATCTGAAAAGATTGAATAAATAAATTGTACAAAAGCTAAAAAAATCCTTGTTCACTAAAACGATATGGCGTTTTCTTTTATATGCACGAAGAACTTATTTGAACCATTAAACCATTTGCGAGAACAACCGTTTGATTTCGAAATAACAAATCATGATGCTAAAATTTCAACAGTAAATAGGAGATAGCATTATTATCCTGAATGTGCCTCTCCAGTTAAATTAAGTTTGCCAGAATTTATTCAGCACTTGCCCGGGCCGCACAAATCCGGGCTATATTATCTAAAAACCTGGAAAAATCCAGACATTTGATTTTAAAATGTCGACTGAAAAATAATTTTCATCAGCAGCTTTGAGGTAACACGCCTTGTGTTCAAAGCGTATCACCCTCAAAATGCATTGATTGAATTTGATGTTTTGTCAACCATTCTGTGGAATTTATGAAGGCGCAACTCAATTTTTTAAAAAGAAAATGGTTAAGACAACTATTCATGTAATATTTTGACCTTTAAAAATAATACGTACTGATGGTCAAAAGAAAAAGTTGGATGTCTAATTCAGTTGAACATCAAAAGTACAAAAAATTTAAGGTATTAATGAAGGTTTAATAATAATTTGAATGTGGAATAAGAGAATGTTTTTGAAGGCCCAACCATGTTTGTAAAATGGGACTTTCCCAGAAAACAGGTTCAAATGGATTAAATTTATGATTCTTATTATTGAAACTTTGAATCTTGGAGCTCCCACTTTTGCTCAGTTCTATAAAGTTATAAAAAAACAGAGATTTTTTTCTAAATTACAGCTTTGTCGCATGAAATTTATCAGTTTCTTGCAATTTTTAGAAAACTTCACAAACTATTGCCAAAGAATGTAATTTTTTTTTAATATCAACAATAGGCGAATTTAACCTGCACGATTTGAGATTCAGCAATTAAGATAACTTATACAATAAAATCGTTTTCTCGAAAATTGCAGGAGATTTCAACATCTCCGATGTATAGAAATCAGATGTCTGCTCATGTGTTTAAAGTTTTTCATATACACCTAGGTTTTTTTTTACACGGTTTTTTTTTACGCGGTTTTTTTTTACACGGCTTTTTTTACACGGTTTTCGGGAATTAACACGGTTTTTTTTTACACGGTTTTCGCGAATTAACACGGTTTTTGAGAGAAAATATTCTAAGTCCTTTTCAAAGGAAAACACTTAGAATCTTTTTGAAGTTGGGAAAATCTTATCTCTTAGACAAAGAACATGATACATGAGACCTGAGACCTGGGACCTGAGACCTGGGACCTGAGACCTGAGACCTGAGACTTGAGACCTGAGACCTGAGATCTGAGACTTGAGACATGAGACATGAGACATGAGACATGAGACATGAGACCTGAGGCATGAAACATTAGAAATTAGACATGAGACCTGAGTCCTGGAACCTGAGACAAGGGATATTAGACTTGAGACCTTAGCATGAGACATCAGACCTGAGACCTGAGACCTGAGGCATGAGACAAGAACCATGAAACATGAGACTTTAGACCTGAAACATGGGACATGAGACATGAGACATGAGACATGAGGCATGAGACATAAGACATAAGACATGAGACCTAAGGCATGAGACAAGAGCCATAAAACATGAGACCTGAGGCCTGAGACATGAGACTTTGGACCTGAGACCGGAGACAAGCTGCTAGTATTAGTACCGCGAAAAATAAGCTTCGCTCCGATTTCAACATGCGACCCCTCTAGTGAAAGGGTTTGACTTGTGGGTGACGAAAAATAGTGTCGCGACTTCGTTAGTACAAGCTACTAGTGTTAGTACCGCGAGAAATTAGTTAAGCTCCGATTTCAACTTTCGACCGGTCAAGTGAAAGGGTTTGACTTGTAGATGACGAAAATAAGTGTCGCGACTTAGCTAGTACAAGTTACTATTGTTAGTACCGCGAGCAATTAGTTTAGCTCCGATTTCAACTTTCGACCGGTCGAATGAAAGGGTTTGACTTCTAGGTGACGAAAAATAGTGTCGCGTGTTCGCTAGTACAAGCTACTAGGATTAGTACCGCGAGAAATTAGTTAAGCTCCGATTTCAACTTGCGACCCCTCTAGTGAAAGGGTTTGACTTGTAGGTCACGAAAAATAGTGTCGCGACTTCGCTAGTACAAGCTACTAGTGTTAGTACCGCGAGAAATTAGTTTAGCTCCGATTTCAATTTTCGACCGGTCAAGTGAAAGGGGTTGACTTGCAGGTGACGAAAAATAGTGTCGCGACTTCGCTAGTACAAGCTACTAGGATTAGTACCGCGAGAAATTAGTTTAGCTCCGATTTCAACTTTCGACCGGTCGAATGAAAGGGTTTGACTTCTAGGTGACGAAAAAAAGTGTCGCGTGTTCGCTAGTACAAGCTACTAGGATTAGTACCGCGAGAAATTAGTTAAGCTCCGATTTCAACTTGCGACCCCTCTAGTGAAAGGGTTTGACTTGTAGGTCACGAAAAATAGTGTCGCGACTTCGCTAGTACAAGCTACTAGTGTTAGTACCGCGAGAAATTAGTTTAGCTCCGATTTCAATTTTCGACCGGTCAAGTGAAAGGGGTTGACTTGCAGGTGACGAAAAATAGTGTCGCGACTTCGCTAGTACAAGCTACTAGGATTAGTACCGCGAGAAATTAGTTTAGCTCCGATTTCAACTTTCGACCGATCGAATGAAAGGGTTTGACTTCTAGGTGACGAAAAATAGTGTCGCGTGTTCGCTAGTACAAGCTACTAGGATTAGTACCGCGAGAAATTAGTTTAGCTCCGATTTCAACTTGCGACCCCTCTAGTGAAAGGGTTTGACTTGTAGGTCACGAAAAATAGTGTCTCGACTTCGCTAGTACAAGCTACTAGTGTTAGTACCGCGAGAAATTAGTTTAGCTCCGATTTCAACTTTCGACCGGTCGAATGAAAGGGTTTGACTTCTAGGTGACGAAAAAAAGTGTCGCGTGTTCGCTAGTACAAGCTACTAGGATTAGTACCGCGAGAAATTAGTTAAGCTCCGATTTCAACTTGCGACCCCTCTAGTGAAAGGGTTTGACTTGTAGGTCACGAAAAATAGTGTCGCGACTTCGCTAGTACAAGCTACTAGTGTTAGTACCGCGAGAAATTAGTTTAGCTCCGATTTCAATTTTCGACCGGTCAAGTGAAAGGGGTTGACTTGCAGGTGACGAAAAATAGTGTCGCGACTTCGCTAGTACAAGCTATTAGGATTAGTACCGCGAGAAATTAGTTTAGCTCCGATTTCAACTTTCGACCGATCGAATGAAAGGGTTTGACTTCTAGGTGACGAAAAATAGTGTCGCGTGTTCGCTAGTACAAGCTACTAGGATTAGTACCGCGAGAAATTAGTTTAGCTCCGATTTCAACTTGCGACCCCTCTAGTGAAAGGGTTTGACTTGTAGGTCACGAAAAATAGTGTCTCGACTTCGCTAGTACAAGCTACTAGTGTTAGTACCGCGAGAAATTAGTTTAGCTCCGATTTCAACTTTCAACCGTTCAAGTGAAAGGGTTTGACACTATTTTTCGTCACCCACAAGTGAAACCCTTTCACTAGAGGGGTCGCAAGTTGAAATCAGAGCTTAACTAATTTCTCGCGGTACTAACACTAGAAGCTTGTACTAGCGAACACGCAACACTATTTTTCGTTACCTACAAGTCAAACCCTTTCACTAGAGGGGTCACAAGTTGAAGTCGGAGCTTAACTAATTTCTCGCGGTACTAATCCTAGTAGCTTGTACTAGCGAACACGCGACACTATTTTTCGTCACCTAGAAGTCAAACCCTTTCATTCGACCGGTCGAAAATTGAAATCGGAGCTAAACTAATTTCTCGCGGTACTAACAATAGTAGCTTGTACTAGCGAACACGCGACACTATTTTTCGTCACCTACAAGTCAAACCCTTTCACTAGAGGGGTCACAAGTTGAAGTCGGAGCTTAACTAATTTCTCGCGGTACTAATCCTAGTAGCTTGTACTAGCGAACACGCGACACTATTTTTCGTCACCTAGAAGTCAAACCCTTTCATTCGACCGGTCGAAAATTGAAATCGGAGCTAAACTAATTTCTCGCGGTACTAACAATTGTAGCTTGTACTAGCGAACACGCGACACTATTTTTCGTCACCTACAAGTCAAACCCTTTCACTAGAGGGGTCGCAAGTTGAAATCGGAGCTTAACTAATTTCTCGCGGTACTAATCCTAATAGCTTGTACTAGCGAAGTCGCGACACTATTTGTCGTCACCTAGAAGTCAAACCCTTTCACTAGAGGGGTTGCAAGTTGAAATCGGAGCTAAACTAATATCTCGCGGTACTAACACTAGTAACTTGTACTAGCGAACACGCGACACTATTTTTCGTCACCTAGAAGTCAAACCCTTTCACTAGAGGGGTCGCATGTCTAAATCGGAGCTAAGCTAATTTCTCGCGGTACTAATCCTAGTAGCTTGTACTAGCGAAGTCGCGACACTATTTTTCGTTACCTACAAATCAAACCCTTTCACTTGACCGGTCGAAAGTTGAAATCGGAGCTAAACTAATTTTCCGCGATACTAACACTAGTAGCTTGTACTAGCGATTTCGCGACACTATTTTTCGTTACCTAGAAGTCAAACCCTTTCACTAGAGGGGTTGCAAGTTGAAATCGGAGCTTAACTAATTTCTCGCGGTACTAATCCTAGTAGCTTGTACTAGCGAAGTCGCGACACTATTTGTCGTCACCTAGAAGTCAAACCCTTTCACTAGAGGGGTTGCAAGTTGAAATCGGAGCTAAACTAATATCTCGCGGTACTAACACTAGTAACTTGTACTAGCGAACACGCGACACTATTTTTCGTCACCTAGAAGTCAAACCCTTTCACTAGAGGGGTCGCATGTCTAAATCGGAGCTAAGCTAATTTCTCGCGGTACTAATCCTAGTAGCTTGTACTAGCGAAGTCGCGACACTATTTTTCGTTACCTACAAATCAAACCCTTTCACTTGACCGGTCGAAAGTTGAAATCGGAGCTAAACTAATTTTCCGCGATACTAACACTAGTAGCCTGTACTAGCGATTTCGCGACACTATTTTTCGTTACCTACAAGTCAAACCCTTTCACTAGAGGGGTCGCCAGTTGAAATCGGAGCTAATCTAATTTTTCGCGGTAAAAACACTAGTAGCTTGTCTCAAGTCTAAAGTCTCATGTCTCAGGTCTCATCTTTCATGGCTCTTGTCTCATACCTCAAGTCTCATGTCTTATGTCTCATGTCTTATGTCTCATGTCTCAGGTCTCAGGTCTCATATCTCATGCCTCATGTCTCATGCCTCATGTCTCATGTCTCATGTCTCATGTCTCAGGTCTCAGGTGTCATGTCTTAAGTCTCAAGTCTCATGTCTCAGGTCTCATGTCCCATGTCTCAGGTGTCAGGTCTCGTGTTTTATGTCTTAGGTTTCTAGTCTCAGGTCTCAGGTCTAATGTGGACTTAGGTCTCAGGTCTCATGTCTCTAGTCTACATTCTCAAGTCCAGGTCTCAAGTCTCAAATCTCAGGTCTCAGGTCTTAAGTGCCAGAACTTCAGAGCTGCAGAATTCGATTGGTCTTTTTTTACACGGTTTTCGGGAATTAACACGGTTTTTTTTTACACGGTTTTCGGGAATTAGCACGGTTTTTTTTTTACACGGTTTTCGGGAATTAACACGGTTTTTTTTTACACGGTTTTTTTTTACGCGGTACGTATATCAGTGTAAAAAAAAACCTTACTGTACTTAATTGCTAATATATTCGATAATATCTGTATTCTGATCAATAGGCGCATATAGCCTGTAACTCCACTATCAGATTATATGACACGGGTTTCAGTTGAAAAGCTGCTCAAAGCAGAGCATATTAAAATTATTGATCTTCCAATAATGATTGAAGAACAACAGAAAAATTTCTTGGAGTCTGCCTTAAACCAGGAGAATTGAAATTCGTCACATGTAATGGGCAATGATAGTCCAAAGATGTCAATTCGTCCTCAAATCAAAGACCAATATGAGAAACCTCTACACGATAGAAAACCACTCAAAGGTGTATTTTTTGCCAAGAAAGTTATCTAATTCCGTTTTATTTCTATTTTATTTTATCATTGAACATGTATCAAACTTGCAAAGCAGATGATTTTTCACAGCTCTTAAAGTTATCTTCGACCTCACAAAGAAAAATAAACATCTTAACTACAAAAAAAATTGTCCTGTTCCATCGGCTGGAACCCGTATTGACGAAATCACAGAAGCAATCGATGCAAACAAGTAGTTTGAAGAGGAAAAAAAGGATTTAAGAAAGACTCAAAACTATTAGAAAAGTGAACCATCAAGCTACAGAAAGCTTCTCAACGAGAACAGAATCAACATGAAAAAAAAACTTTTGATAACATAGTTATACACTTATTTGTGTCCATTAATTACTTTGAATTGTCTACATCTTCAAATATCTTAATTTCTTATTTCTTCAAATATCATAAATGTTAAATGACAAAAATAGTTGATGAAAACAAGTTTCAACAATCCAAATTATAAAAAGAAAATTTCGATGCCGTATAAAACTTTACCAGTTTGACGGATTGGCTTGATGATATCACCTACAAAATTTATATTGCTTTTATCATCCTATACCAGTACTGTTGGTTTAAAAATATTTTTAGGACAATCATCCAATTTTTTTTATAAATATTTTTATAATTCACTTACCAGTCTGGGCTTAAATGCTTCTAAATGCAAATCAAAAATTCACTTTTTAAATCTCGTTTTCATATGCCGAAATATGGTTGTTTAGCATCACGTGTTTTCCAATTTCCAAAATTTCATCCATCCAAACATTAGTTTTTATAATTTCAGCTAACAAAATTTTACTTAGTATTTTTTACCTCTAGTGTATACAGCATCCTGGTGCTTTATTCTTTACAAACATTTTTGACAGAAAAATGTAAAATTTAATTTAAACAAAACCAAAAATTACTGCAATTGAAGCTTTGTGAGTTGGAACATCACAAATATAAGATATTGTATTATAATTTTTCGAACTAAATCAAAACAACATTAATTTTACCTATTTACAACCATGTAATTTTTTTTTTTGAAAATCCACTGATACTTCAATAATATCAGACCCAAAATTGATGTTTTCATAAAAAAAAAATTAATAAACTTCAAGAGAATTATCAAATAATGAGCAAAAAAATCAAGGATCTGTTTCCAATCTATGTTGGCGTTAAGCGCATGTCAAAATAAGCATGATAATGTCTGATGAAACGTTCTTAAACTTGTATTAAAATACCATACCTATTGAAACGATTTTCTTGCAAATCAACCTTAATTAAAAAAACCTAGTTTTGAAGTATCTATTTTGTTAAACTTTTTTTAGCTGCTTATGAAACGATTTTTCAACAATTTGCTAAAAAACAGATTTTTACTTTTGATTTTTTTCTGAAAACAAAAAATATGTACATTTTCCCCTGCCTGAACTATTCTGGATGAGAACTCCTTAAAAAAAAAAGGGAGCGGTCTGGTAAAATAATTCTGAATTTTCACCAGTTCGTGCAAAATCTTATACCTCAAACTGTTAGGTTACTGTTTTAAACATTTTTGCAAATCTTGTAACAAGAGATTTTCACTTACGAAGTTTGGTTCCATGTGTAGGTAATTGTAGAGATATTCAGAAGGATATTAAGAAAATAAATGACATTGATAAAATGTAATATAAAATAATCGATGTATTCGGCATAGAGTGTCCATATCCCGGCCATTTTCAAGGTTTCCGGGATTCGGGAAATCTGATTAGAGGTGAACAAAGTTATTTCCACAAAGACAAAATTGGGTTGAACCCCTCCACCCCCCCCCCCCCCCCCCCCCCTGAAGGTCGAAAAATACCAAGTGAATTTTTTTAAAAAACATAAAATTTGAAATTCTAATCAATTTTTGATAACCAATGAAAATGATTCAAGAGTAACAATAGTGTAACAATCTCGACTCCAGAACCTCAAAATCTCATTCTAGATCCACAATTCTACAACAGTTTTCAAAAAATTTCTCACTTGTTGATAGTAATGAGTCCCAAATATTTAATCGCTTTAAAGTTAGACTAAGCTTACCAGATTGTCTAGATTTTGACCAGATTTAAGAACTCTATTTGCAAAGTCAAACGAAAATTTCAATTGAGTTCTAGGAATTTTGTTACTTGCGTCCAGATCCCTTTTTTCAACAAATTTTGTCAAAATAAACCTTCTCGATTTTTAGGAAGCTTTAAATATGATTCGGAATCTCTGATGTGTTTATGAAAAACAGTTTTCCATGCGTTTTTCTTCATAATTTTAATGAAATAATTCCGAAAATTGCCTGCATATTGGCCAGATTTTTGGGAAAACTTTGAAACAATATGCCATAATTCCGCAAGGTTTTAGGATAAAATTGGCTGGATTTGTCCAGCTTGGATACTAGCGGAAAAATATCTAGTTGGTATTCAGTTTATTGTTTTTGATTTTCAGTTTGGTTCATCATTGATATAGAATGGTGTTGCATTACAAACTAAAATGTGATTAATTTTTCATACACGAACCTCACAATTTTGGAATATAAATAGAAAATATTTAAAATTTAAACCATTTTTAAGACTTGAATCTGAAATTTTTATCCTAAACTTATGTATATGCAAAGTTGAAAAATAAGAAAGTTTTATGAGTCCAAAATTGAAAAATGATTATCTCTCAGGGATTTTCAACCAAGTAGGATCATTCATCCCGAAATTGAAAAATGTAAAATAATTTTATCATTCACAATTTTATTCAAATGTAAAAATTCAATTACAAAAAAATAAAATTAAAAAATCAAATTGAAAACCATGAATTCAGAATCAAAAATAAGATTTCTGATTAAGGGTTTCTGATACAAATTTCGCTTCTTGGTTTCAAATTAATAGGAATTCTTATCTGGAGTTTAGATTTAGGTTTTTGAAAAATCTAGATTTCAATTTTGAAAACTTCAATCACAGGATTTAAATTATAAAATTTAAAATTATAAATAATGGTTTTTGAACTTGTTTTTTTATACTCAGGTAAAAATTCAGCTGAAAAATTCATTTAACACCATCTACATAAAATGCAGATCCAAAATCAAAGGGACAATCTGAAATCTAAAATTTTAATCGAGTTTACAAAAGTAGAAAATAATCCTTATTTGAATCGTGAACATATTTTTTTCATTTTTTTCTGAATATTTCATACATTTTCACCCATTAGCTTGCTAGTTTAAGTGAGTAAAAAAAGCGTCCAAATTCTTTTTTTTTTGCGATTTTATAGTCGTTTATTAACGATGCAGTAGGCACACTAGTCAATGATAAACTTATCTGGAACAAATGTGTTCATTTCAGCATAAAATTTATTTCTTGGCAAAATTATGATAGTTTTAAGCAGTAAAATAAAGAATAATGTTTTTTTTGCTACTCTCATCAACTCTCCGTTTTATGAAGTTACAGTCATTCGGGATAGTAACATCTTTTTTTTCGGGATTGTGGTGCACTTCCTGACTCATAATTACAAAAGAAGGTTGATCTCCCCTTTCGATGCCTAAGACTATAAAATCTCTTTAAAGCGGTTTAAACTGAAGAAGCCAAAATTGAACTTTGCCAAAATCGAACGGGCTGTGTAGTGCTTTAACTAACATGATTGACTACTTTTTGCTGCAAAAATTGGATAAAGTTGAGAATGATTTTTTTTACTATCGATAGAAATTGATTTGCTAGTTTTCAGGTTATTCATGAAATGAAGTTAATTTTCAGATAACTGCACCGCTGCACTTATGTTTCCAAAAGTGTCATTTCTCTGCTAATGAATTTTCTATTGTCCACAGTGTGCGAAACAAAAGTTATAAATGATGAATATTGCTATATAGAGCATTCCATCTTTTCTTGTGGTGTTTATTTATTAATATTGTTGTATTAATATTCGTTGTTTTTCACTGGTAACGCAAGGTTTTCTTGAATTATGTCGAAATATGGATCCTGTCAAGGATTCCGTAGCTTATAGCTATAGTTTTTATTTATTTTGACAGACTTTTGCTTTACAGTAATCTTTACTCTAGATCAGTAATTTGTTTGCTTTAAGGTTTCTTAGAAAGCATATAAATTGAAGATGTTCAAAAAAAAGCTATAGCGATGTAAATATTTAAAAATCCTCAAAAAGTGCAACACTGCCATCCCGCAATATTTCCGAAACCCGATCTCTTGGGAATTTTCCGCACCACACACGTTTGTTCCCAGACGGAGTCCGAGAGCATAATGCATCGAACCAACCAGCGAGTAAAAAAAAAAGAGTTCTTCCAGGAAGTCTCGAAGCGCAGCACATGTGGCGTTTATGAGTTAATGCGTTGCCGTGCACTTGAGACTGCATCAGATTTAGGGCCAAACTAAAGTCGGCTTTAGTTGGCAGCTTGTCTGACTCGCACAGATTGAACGATCATTCTCGCTTTCCGTCTCAAGAGATCCGCTTGATTGCCATGTTCTCGCAGTATTTTTCCCGTTTTTTTTTGTATGTCGTATTCCATGTGATGGCCAAGATTGGAAAGTATGCAAACCGGACTGTAGTCGTTGACATCGAGATCCCTATCTTGAGACGCATGACAATATTCCACTTGCACTTTCTGAACTTGCCCCAGCTACGGGTCTCTCTTGGAAGATACAAGAAATCTCGGCTCTCGACTTGGCTGGCCTCGTTGATTGAATAAATCGGATGCACTCAATTCGTGTGTGACTCAAGCGAATCCGATCCGTTCCAATTCTGGCCCTCTTGTCGGACATTGTAGTGGAATTAGCCGTTCCATTCAAGAACGGTTTCAGAAAAGCACAAGATATGCTTAGAAGGTTTGAAGGTATTCGCCCCCTCACTTATTTCCAGAATAGACAAGTATCTAGTACAGCTGAACTGAACTGAGCATTCAAGAAGTTACATCACAACTACAAAAGTGGAGACGTTCCAGATGTCTAGGTTGTAGTCGATTAACTTATCTGCTAATGCTGGAAAACCTTCGCAGCAGCACTGTTTGTCAAAACAAGCGGCATTCTTCCGAAGCTAAACCTTTAAAAAAAAAATCAGCCCAGCTTAAATGACGAAATCCCCCCACAAAAATTCCAACGCACAAGGCATGTCCATTAATCCCCGGGTTAAGAAGTCCATCCACTTCGTAATCTTTGGTATGGAGCTAAACATAACTGGTGAACTTAACATGAAACTATCCCCGGCTTAAAAAAAATACATACAACGCAAGCCAAAACGAAGCAAATCAAAGCTGAAACCAATCCCGGCGGACGCATCAGACTTGATGAGAAAATTGGCCCTCTGGACTGCAAATCAAGCGTCAAGTCGTCTCCTGGATACAAACACACTTAAACGTCCAGATATTTCTCCTTAGTCCTAAGGAATCATCGAGCTTCGAGTTCCAGCTTAGCGAACGACGCCGACGACGGCGACGATCTTCTTGTTTGGGGTAGTTTAAATTGTAGCTGATGAGAAAATTGCTGGACCGATCTCCAGAACGGTCTTGCTTCTAAGGCTTAGGTTTAAATTCCATGGGGCGCATGAGCCAGTGACGCTTCAAGGCACAAACTAATCGGAGCATGTGGGTTTGATTTTCATTATTTCGAAGGAAACGATGATTATTCAAACCATTATTTCATAAATCAATGGAATTTTATTCAATAACGAACATCATTTGTTGGAAGTTTTATGGAGTTAATAACCTGTTTTGGTTTATTTGGAACCGTGCAATGAAGCGAGTAGTGACGTGAAGTGATTAAAAGCCAAAAATTTTATTTTGTGCCGAAGAAAAACAACAATTAATGTTGTGTTTTTAACTAGTCGATTCGGGGTCATTTCTGAATTTCTAAACCCGCGGGGACTTAAAAGATTTGTTCTGCTCCAAAATTCATCAATTTTATGCAGATTTTTTCAGAAACTTTAACATGAGTAAATTCAAACTTTTAGCCTAAAAGTTTTTGGTTAGTATGGGAAAATTGCACTTTTCGTTCTGAAAAATCAACATAATTTTTCTTCCTTCCTTGCTTCCAAAACAAAGCTTCTGACACCCCAGGGTTTAAGAAATTCATAAATGATCCCAAATTGTCTCAGTATAATGTCAAATTTACTTGTCAAATCTTCATGAATAATTAGTCTTTTTTGTCTATGTCCAGGAGCATTAAGGGAGTTAGCGCCGATGTGGTCTAGCGGATAGACTGACGCGAGTCTGGTTTTGGTATGCTAGGCGTACTGGGTTCGATTCGCGGTATCGGCAAGAAAACTTTTGGGTTCGAATCCCATGAGTGGCCGACAGGTAAGATGTGTTTCCTCATATAACTGACTATATTATAAGGATGTTCAATCAGTTGCCAGCTGGCCAGGTATATACACGGACGTCGGAATACCTGTAAGTAAACTAGCCCACCTGATTGACTCGTTCATCAAAAATACACCTACATCAACACACGCAATACATTCACTCCATAACAATTCATACGAAGCCATGGGGTCCGGGTATGGTGGCGCGCTGCATTGGAGATGTGTCGAACTTAAAAATCTAAAGAATGCATGTGAGCACATACTTGGGCAGAAACTGCGGTGAATCCGTGCACCCATGGTGGATTACCAACATACATACATACATACATACATACATATATACATACATACATACATACATACATGTCCAGGAGCATTAAGGGAGTTGCAAATTACTCACGATTAAGAAAAAATGGTCGATCATATTGCTGGGGAGTGTCAGGCATCATGGGCAACTTCTTTTCTTTGCTTCATAATTTCTTTATTATAAAAAATGAAAATAAAAATGGAAAGGTTTTCTACATGTATCACTACAAGTATCATTAGGCATTTTTTTTAAAATAAATTTATTACTCCAAGTTCTGATTGTTTTAAAAAAAGTTTTTTTTTTGGATTTTGAAAAATTGTAGAAAATCTAGACTAGAAAAACGTACTAGATAACGTACAATGTTTATCAGTTGACTGAAAACTAAAATTTCACAATTCGTTTAGTTTTTTTAATGCAATTTCAGATGAGGAAATAAAAAAGATAGTTGTGTATGATCGAATAATTCCTATAACTGGCTCGCGAATGTTTCGGCAAAATTCCTTATATATGTATTTAGAATATGGGATTGGAAAAAATCGACTATTATAGAAACCATCCCCAGCCCCAAAAACCCTCAGATGCTAAGTTTCACGATGATCGGTTCAGTAGTTTCCGAGTCTATAGGGAACAGACAGACAGACAAACATTCATTTTTATATTTATAGATATAGATATGGGATTGAAAAAAAAATGGACAAATTTTTTTCCATAACTCATCATTTGGCATAAGAAAACTTTACAGATAGGAGAAACGTATTTCAAGTTCTAAATGTGTATAAAACATTAAAATATATGTGACCCAAGATATGCAGCTCAGGATCAACGCTGTCATATATACAGATTTTTCTGTATTATACAGAAATTTCAACACCAATGCAGATAAGATACAAATGCAGATAAGATACAAATAACAAATAACAAATACAGATTTGTACAGATTTTTTAGAAAAAAATAAATTAAAATGATCTGTTAATTTCATGGTAAATTTTAAAATTAATTTTTACAAGTTATTTTGCCGGTTTACTTTAAGTGTTCACAGTGTGAACTTCACATGAAGGGGGACATATGAGTCGCGGCGACTCAATATTTAGCATAATTTAAAAAAAAAGAGGGTAGCATCAAAAGATAACTGTCCTTAAAAAGAATAGAAAATACAAGTTTCTCGAGTGATAGAAGCAAGCGCCGCATAAATTACAGTAAACCAATTCATATGAAATCGCTTTCCCTTAAGTTTTTTTGTTTTGTGTGTGTTTTGTTAGTTTTTCTTATTAAATTTGAAATAGGAATAGCTTAAGTTCAGATCAGATACGAAACATGAAGCATAATAATCACATACAGTATAACAAATAGTATGCTTCATCAATTCACTCATTTCGCATTTTTGGTTTTTATGATTCAATAAAAATATTTGAAAAATTTTGGCGTCTTGAATTCAAATGAATTTGTGATACGGTGTATGGAAATTATACAATGGATCAGTTCTGAAATAAAATCGATCTTTCATCACAGGTAAAATATTAAACCAATTGGGAAACTAAAAACAGATTTTGAATTTTTCATTCAATCAAAGATTCAGATCTTGCCTAAATATTCAGAGAATCAATGATTTAAAAAATGAATTTTCACCGTTTTTATGAATTTGAATAGAAAACATTTCTATTATTTCTGAAATCGTTCAAGATTTGACTCGGGTGGTTTCAAATTATTAAATAAACAAAACAATAAAATTTTAAAAAATCTGTAGGCATTTGATATAAAAGTTTTAACCTCATTAAACAAACAATTTATTAAGTTTGAATCTTCATAAAAATTTCTTCAAAATAACCGTTATTTGCAAAATTGGTATAAATTAAAAAAATAAAAATTTCGGGAAAGTTGGTGATTCCAAAAAAAAATTCTACCTAATTTAGAACTCGGAAACAATCGTATATTTGGAATCAGCGCCCCCAAATAAGTCGAAATTAGGTCTCAAATTCTTCGCACCTTGAAAAAAATTGAATTTTGTTGCCTTGTGTAATCAGTTAAAACTTTTGATTTTAGCATAAAAGTTTATTACTTTAGTAATTAATAAGTAATTTTAGCATACAAGTTTATTACTTAAAGTAGGAAAGAGAAAGAACAAAGATAAAAGTTTTTAATTTTTGGAATAAATAAAAGCTTAAATTTCAAACGCAAATAATTTTATTAAAATGAAAAAGTAGTCATAAATGATACTACATTTTATTTATTTCATAAAACACTATGAGGATTTGCAGTTGATAATGCATATTTAAGTTTTTTTTTAACATTTCACTTTATATTGTAAAGACAGCCAGTTAATTGAAATAAGTTCATCCTCATAAATACACATAAAATTTCTTTAAATTTAAATTCTTTTTCTCATTATGATGAATCAATATTTTTGATGGTTTCCGTTCTGATTTGAACTTAACAACATAATTTTTTTTTAAATACTGAACATGTCATGTTGAATATTGCAGAATATTGTTTAATTATTAAACCAGTAATTTTAGTCATTCTCTTAACGTCCAGACGAAAAATTAAAAAAAAAACTACTGCAAACATAAATAGGACGAAGAAAACGGATTTTCCAGTAGAAACAAATTTGCATTTTTCAATTTACTGATTGTTAAGCTCAAATTCCAGTCTTTTCTTGTCACGTTATTTTTAATTTTTTTGTTTTCACAGAACAAATATATTTGGTTACTCAAAAAACTCATTTTTATGTATATTGGAATGCTGATTTTGATGACTTGAATGTGTGCTTCGGATCATTTTGATATGAACAACTTCGAGATATCTCATATTTCGCTTTCCGCTTTAAATTCTTAAGCAAAATAACTTTCAAGATTTGAGTTGTTAAATTTAAGCTTATTTTGATAGATTTATGCATAAATCACAGTCAAGATCTGAATTTCAAGTTTTGCATTTCGATTGAGAATATTTTATTGAGATGGTTCCTGGTTTGAAATTGAATTCGCATTTAGAAATTCTTTTTAATTTTATTATCATGATCGAAATGTTTAAAAAGTTTCAAATTTGTTATCAACGGTAAAGTTGGATTGCAAAAAAAACTCCTCGTCTATAATCTACATACAAATCCCGTTAGATTTCAGCACATGTTGTTCAACTTTGGCGCAATTTTTTTTAAGCAATTTAACTTGACATTATCCGCTTTTGCAGTATAAATAGAGTTAAGACAAAAAACATAAATAGGATTTAAGGTTCTTGAATATTGATCAAATATAACAAACAGAACAAAAATAATACGAAATCCATAAAGGACTCAAAAACGATAAAAATAAAAAAAGTTTCATAACATTTAAAAACAAACACATACAAATAGAAGACTTAAAATGACTTGAACTAAAAAAGATGAATAATTATGAATTCTTACTAAAATTACAAGAATGAAACAAATATCCAACAGGTACACAAAATAACACATGTCCTGAATGTGTCTTAAACATGATAAAAATAAAGAAAAAAATGATTGAGAAAACAGAAGTTTTAGTACCAATACAGATAAATACAGATGTTTCATAAATCTGATACAGATTTTTCAAAGATCGAGTTTCATCAAAAATTCCTTTTCCACGTGAAAGAACAAGACAAAACTAAGATCATAAGCGTATGAGTATAATTTTTATTATGAGCATTAAGTTCTTCATCTATGCAATATGTTACATGTTTAATTATCACATTTTTCTATGTATTATCTCAACTTAATTTTTAAGTTTTTTTAATGTTTGAATTTTCCATAAGTATTAAGCTTTGTAGCTTCAAATCTGAATATGAATCATTAACTAAGGATGATTTCTATTTTTGTTTTATAAAAACTTAAGAACAATTTTGAATTCTGAAAGAGTCAAAATACGTGTATGGCGATTCGTATACGTCATTTTTTCTGTTACAACAACTGCTTCATCGTTCTCCTGCTGAACGCTACAATCAAATTAGTTCGGAAACAAACAAAGGATAAAACATCACTCAGAATCGCCTCTTGAATCGATCTCCAAAGATTGCATTCAGAGGTGATGAGCGACAACTTGAAAAATGTCACGCGGGATTGTAGCAGAGAGAAAACATACCATTTATGTTTCGGCAGAGAATTCTCTTGCTTGATGATAAGGAGAAATGATACAATTTCAGAGAATTGTTCTCCTCATTAGGATTCAAAGCCTGCATTCTCCTGTAGAAACTCGAGAACAGACAACTTGTCCTAATGACCTGAGGTTCCCGCACAAACCTCTGCTTTTAGCAACTCGGGCCAGATCTCTCCTCTAGCGACTAAGGATTCATACCCTCTTCGCATTGACTCGAGGTTAACGTACACATACCGCTCCTTTGCATGACCCATCCTAGTCATCATAAAGAATCGGGGTTAACAACACAAACCTCTCTTCTTGAAAATTCGAGGTCTGACCACTCCTCTATCGACTCGGATAATATCCGCAAAGACGTCATGTGCTATCCCAGCAGCTTTGATGTTGAGAATACCCCAGGGGAGGAGAATCCTCCACCGTGGGCTCTGACGCACTCTACTTGACAGCCTGTCACCGTTAGGGTCAGTCTATTTACTCCGACCGTTGTCCGATCTTCTTCTGCCTCTTTGACCAGCAACCCTAACAAATGTGGCGGCTAGTGGTTTTGGCGGTTCTGAAACTCCCCTCTATATGCCTCTGGATCGGCTTAAGCTAGAAGACGATTCGGCTAGCCAAGAAAACACTTGAAAATGCACGTTTTATTCCCGGTTCTTTCAATTTAGTATTGGGTCATGGGCAGACTAGGGACTACGTCCCTTATGATAGCTCCTACCTCGTGACACGAAGTGATTGAACCACCTCATGTCTCAGTAGCCTTCATAGGTGGACCAGCCTGTCTGCTCCGTAACAGCGATGCCTCTCAGTGATAGATGCAGGTGGTCGGAGGTTAGTTCCCAACACAGCACTAGTTTGGCTGCGGGTTGTAGGCTCCCACGATATCGGGCAAAATTGAGTGTAGTTCCGACTAATAGTCCTTGGCACTCCCGGTACGCTCGGTGGGTTGGGGCCCGGCGCGTCTTTGGCTCGTGTGAAGCGCAGTTGACTTCAGTTAGTATGGCTGCGGTGTTATAGCGGCCTGCAACGATGGCGCTTCCTAGGCAAAAGCTTACCACAACGCGGTCTCAACTTCGGATCAAGGTAAAACCTCGATATCCTATGAGGAATCAGGATGGGGTATCAGAATGGCGTTGAAGAACGATTATCTCAGCTGCTACGAGGCATGGCTCCTTGTTTACTTGGATATTCTAGAATCTAGCGCTTCCGGATTCCTTTTCTTTCACTACTGGTACAGTATGGAGTATATAGAGTCGTTTACCCCGTAGCCGCGTACGATGACCTAGGACATCATCGTTCTTTCGCCCACCCTGATACTCGATTCGCCTCGCTTTTTCGCCACATTATAACACCGCCTTCTGGTCGTGAGGTTCCAAACTTGACGTTAAGAGTTACTTTGCAGGTTGATGCGTGGGGGTTCAAGGATGAACTCCAACGCAGAGCGATTCCTCCCCAGATAAAATGTCTTCTTGGCAACTTGATAACTTTTAATACTACCGCGAACAATGGCCCAACTACAAGTCTTGGATTTTTGGCCCAAAACGTCATTTGCTGGTCGATTGTCGCTTATTCTGAACTCGCGCCAATCACAGCACACCTTCGGGACTTTTGAACGCTACGAATCGGATGTTCCCCAGCTATGACGACATCCTACATCAACTCGATTGGCTCGCCCGACGTCGTGTGCCTTTCTGCCCGTGGGTTTCCCCGACAGTGGTTCAAGGTCATATTTTATTCCCACAGTTTCCCTCGTAGGAAGTGGCTCTTCTCAGTCACTTCCGGACACTAGGGTATCTTACAAAGGTTCGCTGTGCACCTCTGACCTTCTCAGCGCAGAAGTTTAGTCTTATCTTTGAAGTGATCATGGGATCGGATGCACAACATTCAGATACTTCCACATCCACACTCCAACTTCTTTGCAGGGCAGTCAATAACTGCCATTCATGATCCAGGTGAACCTATTGCTGACAGCATGCCAAATGGTGGAATCCGAGCACATCTTCTGTACCACGTTATCTACTGTCATGATAGGTTCTTCGAACCTCGAACAGGCGAACACTACATGTTCGGGTGTCTTCTCTACAACACCACAAACTCTCTATGTGCGGGATCTAACGATGGGTCCACCTTCCTCTCGATGAGCTATCCCACAGCTGTTGCCAGCTGGACATCGAGTCCTCTCTTGCGAGTTCCCGTACTTGAGCGTGTCTTTGTGGTCATAACAATAGACGTCATCCTCTAACAAAACCGAGATGAGCACGACGCCCGCCACTATGAAGGTCTTTTCGTATGAGACGGTCCAGTATCCACTGACGATCCACAGGTCCATCAGTCGCTGTACACTGGCTGAGTCTCTGCAGGTCTGACAAGCAGGCGATTATAGTCGTTTTAGCATCTTTATAACATTTGCAACTTTATATCAATGCTGCAGTTGGCAGGCAGTTACTAAACAACTTATCCGGTACAGTTGTCGATGTTAACTCTTGGGCTTAAACTCATGGACATCAGGTCAGGAAGCAACTGACTTGCTAACTGAGATATTTCACAAGCCACTTAATATTTATTCCGTTTGAAGGGGTGTTTTGTTTAAAATTAGAGAAAAATCTTTGGCAACCCGGTTGGATTGCTTTGGGAGGTCTTAATATCTTTTCTCCGGAGTGGTACAAACAAATCCACTGCTATCCCCTCCTCACAAACATATTTCCCAAAAGTGCATTTCAGTTGTAAAACACGGATCCATATCGGAGTGTTTTTCCATTTTTCCTCCTTCTTTTCCCTCATGCTTTGCAGCGCATTCCAGCAACCACTAAAAAGTAATGGACCTCATGTTCGGCAACTTGTTCTAAAGTCAAGACAATGGGCTCGTAAATTTTCGCTCGTTGAATAATTAGCCGTCTAATTTATGACCGTTCGGCTGTTAATCCTCGGAAGTTCGGATGTTTTACGTTTTTTTTTCCTTTCTTCAAATCCAAACTGACCATTTCTCTAGCTAGATTACAACGTTGGTTTTGCTGTCAGCAGAAGCGATTAACGTGAGCTCAATTGTCGATTTTCCCTTTCGTTCGGGCGGGCAAATTATGACTGTTTGTGTTTGATTTTCTAAGCTCAAGTGCACCCGGTTGATGGGAAGGCAAAAAGCGAAAAGGAATGATGCCTGCCGCCGATCGGAACTGTTATGTCTGTGCATGTTTGTTAGGGAGAATTTCAAGAATTTCTCGAACCAGTTGTGGCGAATTGTTTTTTTTTTTTTCGTTTCTATTTCGAATCGCGAAGCACATGCACTTGAACATTGTTGAATCAGAAGAAAAAAATGTAAGACGGCGTTTTATCCTTTGCACTTGTCAATTCGCACCCGACGAGATTCAAATATTCGAAAAAGTTCAAACAGTGTCCTTCAAATTGACACTTGCTACAAGCTGTTGAGTGATTGATTCGTTGATGTGTGATCATTTCCTTAAAAATTAAATTATTTCCAAATATTTACACTCCAATTTTGCAAACATACCAATTTATATCAACCTTTTTGAAAATTTTGACAACTTTGACATTTTTGCCAATTCTGACAATTTTGACAATTTTGACAATTTTGAAAATTTTGATAATTTTGAAAATTTTGACAATTTTGACAATTTTGACAATTTTGACAATTTTGACAATTTTGACAATTTTGACAATTTTGACAATTTTGACAATTTTGACAATTTTGACAATTTTGACAATTTTGACAATTTTGACAATTTTGACAATTTTGACAATTTTGACAATTTTGACAATTTTGACAATTTTGACAATTTTGACAATTTTGACAATTTTGACAATTTTGACAATTTTGACAATTTTGACAATTTTGACAATTTTGACAATTTTGACAATTTTGACAATTTTGACAATTTTGACAATTTTGACAATTTTGACAATTTTGACAATTTTGACAATTTTGACAATTTTGACAATTTTGACAATTTTGACAATTTTGACAATTTTACAATTTTGACAATTTTGACAATTTTGACAATTTTGACAATTTTGACAATTTTGACAATTTTGACAATTTTGACAATTTTGACAATTTTGACAATTTTGACAATTTTGACAATTTTGACAATTTTGACAATTTTGACAATTTTGACAATTTTGACAATTTTGACAATTTTGACAATTTTGACAATTTTGACAATTTTGACAATTTTGACAATTTTGACAATTTTGACAATTTTGAAAATTTTGACAATTTTGACAATTTTGACAATTTTGACAATTTTGACAATTTTGACAATTTTGACAATTTTGACAATTTTGACAATTTTGACAATTTTGACAATTTTGACAATTTTGACAATTTTGACAATTTTGACAATTTTGACAATTTTGACAATTTTGACAATTTTGACGATTTTGACAATTTTGACAATTTTGACAATTTTGACAATTTTGACAATTTTGACAATTTTGACAATTTTGACAATTTTGACAATTTTGACAATTTTGACAATTTTGACAATTTTGACAATTTTGACAATTTTGACAATTTTGACAATTTTGACAATTTTGACAATTTCGACAATTTTGAAAATTTTGACAATTTTGACAATTTTGACAATTTTGACAATTTTGACAATTTTGACAATTTTGACAATTTTGACAATTTTGACAATTTTGACAATTTTGACAATTTTGACAATTTTGACAATTTTGACGATTTTGACAATTTTGACAATTTTGACAATTTTGACAATTTTGACAATTTTGACAATTTTGACAATTTTGACAATTTTGACAATTTTGACAATTTTGACAATTTTGACAATTTTGACAATTTTGACAATTTTGACAATTTTGACAATTTTGACAATTTTGACAATTTTGACAATTTTGACAATTTTGACAATTTTGACAATTTTGACAATTTTGACAATTTTGACAATTTTGACAATTTTGACAATTTTGACCATTTTGACCATTTTTGACCATCAAAGCCATTGTTTTTCTCAAAACTGTTCCATGAACCATATTTGTGTAGGCATTATAGTTTTTTAGCTTATTTTTTTTTTAATTTTTGTCTGAATAGTTGGCCTTTTGTAAGTCTAGATAGTTTTTGAGAAAACTAGATATGCCAAGTTGCCTTACAAGGTAAGGTCTTTATGCCCACAAAGTTCCATTGAATTCTGAGATGGTCGTGCCAACTTCGTGTCCATTTGGCGTGGAATCCGTCTTGTGTCATATTTTAATTTTTATCCATATGGGATTTTTTTTCATTTCTACCTTCAAACGATTTTTGCCCCAAAAAAAACTTTGGGTACTTAATTTGACGTCATTTCACAATCCGTTTTAACTTGATGGTGACACATAGAAAAAGCCTACGTGTTATATACAAGATTTCTTAATTTTTGTAAAACAGAACAATGTAGAAAAAATACTAAATACTTACACTTTTGTTTCATACTGTTGATGGAGTTGCACATGCTCACGATCTCCAGGGTGCGATAGTTCCGGAAGAGAGCGCCAACACACAGCCCGATGATGATCCCGAACAGTCCGTACAGGATCTTCTTCCTCTGTGACATTATTTGATGAGGGAGGGGATTCTGGAACTGGCAACCTAACCTAGACACTTAACACTTAACACGACACAGATTTGACTAATCTCGTTCTCACTCGTTTTAATGCATTTCTTTCAGATTGGCACTGTTAAAATTTACACAACAGTTTTGCCCCGATTTTCTAAATAAATTTCATCCGATATCACTTGAGGCAAATTTTCTGTCCTTCGGTGAACTTCCCAGGAACCATCATATCGTGGCACCGATTCCAGAAGGACTTCCGGTTCGAACTTTTCACTAAACGCCGTCGATGAGTGCAGCTGCTCAGCCTCTTCTTCCATTTGTGCCGGACAAGGTAAGCTCTCACTAAAAATTGCTCACCTTAACCCTAACCCTCAACCCTAACAGCAAGCAAGATGCCAACCGGATTGATAAAACACTGGAAGATGACTGTTATTAGGTGCTGCCGGGTGCCGATTTGATGACCCCAAATTGGTGCCGTCGCTGGTTTCCGAGAAGGTTCCGATTAGACGTCATTGCTGAGCTGAAATTTCAGAAAACGAATAAAAAACAAAATTTTTAGAGGATTTTTTTTGACAAGAAAATAAAATTGTTGATTCTGATTAATTCAAACACACAGAAGCACTCCAAGGCGAAACTTCAATCGTGAACTTCGCGATAACCATCCGCGAACTAAAAAAAACAGGTATTTGCGAGAAAACCCCTTCGAAGAGAGAAACTTCAATCAAACATCTTCAACTAACTAATCATGGGGACTAGTTCCAGTTCCAAGATTCTCTCTAAGCACCCAATAAGGTCTCGAAGCTTCAAGTTCAACTTCCATCATTCGTCTTGGCCATCATCCGTCAGTTTGCTGACTCACCGGGACTGTGTAATTAAGACTATTTTTCATAATTATGTTTTGTTTTAAGGCACTGACAGTGGCCCCAAAAACCTTCCTCCGTTTTTTTTCTAGCTTGGGTTGGGTAACCACTTGTTTTTTGGTTGATTGAATCCAACTCCGGGTTTGAGATTTTTTTCCCTCTATTTACAGTCGTTGGGAAAAGGTGGATGTGCGAAATTAGAGGAAAGCGAACAAGCACTTATGTTTCCCCTAATTGAAGTTGTTTTTTATTTTTCAGTTATATGTACCTTCAAATCTTTTTTCAACCATTTTTATTTCTGTTTCATAAAATGCAATCAAAGCAATGTGATATCCTCATTGGTGACCTAGTAAGGCCATGTCGTACGATGGATGGTTGAAGAATATCGAAAGACATTGTAGACCAATTTTTCTTGCTTCTTTTTGCAGAGTTCTGCAAAGGTTTTCCGACGTAGAATTGCGTTGCGAGTGCTCAAATTAGCAATGATGTAAGCAAAATTGAAAACGATAACGCAACGTGGAAAGAGTTGAAACGAAAAACGAAATTGACTGATGTGTGCAATTTTTTTTGTGCTTAACCGAACGAAAGGGCATCGAGAATGTTAATAAGCCAGAGAGAAATTGTAAAGCATTTGAATTTAGCTGAGAAAAAAATTTACAAAATCAAAAAAAAATTGAATCATAAAAAAAATCTCCGGTCAAACTACAATCACAATTTTAACTAAAAGTCGATACTAGCAGATGCTTACGTTGCTTTAGATGCTTGATGTTTCCCAGCTTCAGCTGTTATAATTACTCTGCAATGAATTAAATAATGAAAAAAAAAGGATTGTCAACGAGGACATGTTTTTTTTTGTTTCGGTTTATGAGATATGAATATGGTTGAATTTGAAAAAAAAAAGTTGTGAAAAATATATTGAAAATAATCTAAATAATCTGAAATATATATATTGAAAATAATCTTTTATTCTTATATTCTGATATTGATCTCTGATATTCTGTTAATCACTCTTGGGCAAGATCTTAATGCTAACTTTTGCATTTTATATAGGAGCTCCTCATGGAACCAAAAAGTTCGTAAAAAGTTCTGCGTTGAACCAAAAAATTCGTAAGAAGTTTATTACAAGAAGTTCAGGCCAAATTGAATCCTGAATTTTTAAGGAACATTGAACGCACAAAAATGTTCTACGCTACTTGTTTACACTTTTTTTGTTCGTTCACTTCACTTCACTTCACAAGCACTTATGGAAAAAAGCTTTTCATTTCTCTCGAGTACCTTTTATTCAACCGAGTGTGAACTTTTGATGGACAAAATGGAGTATCTATGTGACTTTTGGTTACTTGGAAAGTTCCTTTACTTTCTTATATGAATTCAAATAGAATAAACCAAACGATAATAACATTCTTAGGAATCTAGAAATACACTTTTTCTGTAAGTGGAACATTTATTCGACGATGCTTGCTACTAAAACGCATTACAGGGTATTTCAACGCCAAGATTTTCACTACCACCAATTGCTCGAAGAGAGCCAGTAGAAAAATTATGCAGCAAAGAAAAAACCTCATAAATATTTTTGGAATTTTTCACGGAAAATACCGAATTTTTGTCTCTGGAAGGACCCCTGTGAGGTTTGATGAGTGCTGGATCCTCCGTGTTTTTGGTCGTGATGGATTCACGGCTTCAATAGTCTTGAAGGTACAAGAATATTGCAAAGTCAGACATTAAGGCTATGATCATTTAGTATCCGGGCACTTTATTTTGATGATATCTACGTTAAAAGAGCTCGGACATGCAAAACTTTAGTACCGTTGTGTTGGTTATGAAAAGGACTATCTTGCCTATTTTTGATAGATTTTTAAGTAAACGTGTGTTTGAGATATCTACGACGCAAAAAGACATAAAAATAAAAATAATTTTGCACAAATTTGCTTCTTTTACGCATTTTGCGCCTCGAAAATTCTTCATTGTTGACTTGAAAGCTCATGAACTGTTGATTTTTTCTGATTTTTTTTTTCGTAACAAATGGTTAAGAAGTATAAGGAGTCACTCTAGGATGCTCACGAAGTTCAAACCAAGCATCTTAGTGGAACCCTTGATCTTAAATATGGTAAAAAGTCTATAGTTATTGGGGATAACTGAATGCAGACTCCTTAAATAATGCAAAAAATCCATTTCCGGCTGGCAAAAAGTGTTGCCTGACTAGAAGACACCAAGTAAATAACTAATAATGATCAGTTCCAAAGATTGTAATCTGTGCATCCGGTTTTTTACGCAATATGACAGATGTGTTCTGATGGACAAAAAAAAATGTTAAAACTGGATTTAAGAGATCAAATTCTTCGAGATGCCTACTCATGAAAAGGTTCCAACCAGATTCCAATTGCTTTTTCTAGGTGAGTTTGTGTAAAATAGCATGATTTTGCAAAGGTTTTGCTTCTGTGGTAAAAAAATTAATCAATACATGACTGAAAAAAGTGTGCAAAGATAAAAAAGAGATTTTATGAAAAAGTTAGAGTATTTCGAGTATTTAGAGATGAAGTACTGGAGAAATCCCAAAAGTTGTACTGACGATATTTTTTTTAATTGTTAAACTGCCGTTCTAAGCAAGAATGTCCCATGTGACTTTTGGGTCATTTTCACTTTTTTGCTGGAAACGGTCTCTTTTAGTGTTAACTTTCGAATAAAAACACAAACAAGTATACTTTGTTCTGAACTTATACGAAATTTTCATCAAGGTGGTTGTCGTAATTGTTGATAGTTCTACGCAAGAATGTCACACTAGAGAGAATTCTATGAAAAATGCAATTTTTATCAAAAAATTGTCTTAAGATGAGTTCAAACTGCTGAATTTAATGTTATTCACTGAAAAGAACACTAAAATAGAGCGCAGAGGAGGAGCGAGAAGCCTTGAGTGTTTTATTCAGATAAATTTTCACTAGACGCTTTTCGGTAGGCACTACTTACAAGATCCATACTCAACCATGGCCGTAGGAACGGGGGGGGGTTTTGGGGGTTAAACCCCCCCCATAAAGGTCCAAAAATACCAAGTGAAATTTTTTTGCTAAACATAAAATTTGAAATTTCTTATCAAATTTTGATGAACAACTAAAATCATTCAATAGTAGCAATAGTGCAACAATCTCGAATCCAAAACCTCGAAGTCTCATTCCAAGACCACAATTTCACAACAGTATTTCAAAAAATTTCTCACTTGTTGATAGTAATTGAGTCCCAAATATTGAATCCCATTGAAGTTAGACTAAGCTTACCAGATTGTCCAGATTTGGACCAGATTTTCTCACTCTATTTGCAGAACCAAACGAAAATTTCAGTTGAGTTATTAGAATTATGTATTTTGCGTCAAAATAGTGTTTTTTAAACCAATTTTGTCAATATGAACATCAACGATTTTTTGGCAACCTTAAATCGGATTCTGAATCGGATGATATGTTTCGATTAAATAAAAACAATTTGCCACGTGTTTTTTTTGGTCGGATTTTGGGGAAATTTTAAAACAATATGCCCTCATTTCACAAGGTCTTAGGACAAATTTTCCCGGATGTGCCCAAACCAGAAACTTGCGGAAAAATATCTAATAAGAATCCAGTTTACTGTTCTTGATTTCCGAGTTGGATCATCATTGGTATAGAATCATCAAAAATCACATTGAAAACCATATATTCAGAATCAAATAAAATATTTCTGGTTAAGGGTTCTGATACAAATTTCGCTTTTTGGTTTCAAATTTAAAAAATTTCTTTCCTGGAATTTAGATCAAGGTTCTGAATTTGAGTTCAAAATGCAGAATTAAGACTTTGAACTAAAATCCAAGCTTTGTATTCGGGTTTAGGTCAAATTTAAGTTTTATATTCAATTTTAAAATATCAATTATTAAATTAAATTAAGGATTCAACAAGATCGCAGTTCCATAACTTTGATTCTTGATTCAAAATAAAAAATTTGAATTCAATCAAAGTCAGTTTAAAAACACAAACCTGGTGAAAATCACTTATAAAAAATAAGACCTGGATTCATTTCAAAGAATTTGTTTTTTGAATAATCTAGATTAAAATTTTGAAAACATTAATCAGATGATTAAAATTATGAAATATAAAATAATGAATGATAATTTTTTAACTTGTTTTTTATCTTCAAGTGAAAATTAAGCTAGAATTTTCATTTAACATTTTCTTACATATATTGCAGATTCTTCAAAATCAAACGTTCTATCTAAAATCTATTTTTTACTTTTATTTCTGAATATTTGATACATTTTCACCCATGCTTAAAATATTTATGCTCTTGGTCCAAAAGAAATAGCTTCGTAATGTCAGTGAGTAAAACAGATTTTTTATTTCTTAATAAAGCGTTCGAAATCCTTTTTTTTATGTTTCGATTATAGTCGTTTCTACATCATTGTTCAACTCTCGACTTTTCTCAACGATGCAGTTGGCACATCAATAATTGAAAAACTATCTGGAACAACTGTGTTCGATGTTTACTCTTGGGCTCAAACTCACGGACATCACCACTGAAGGCAACTGATTTACCAACTGAACTATATCACAAATCCCCACATTTTTTAAAGCTTCATAAAAAAATTGCCATCTCCTAGGACTTATTTATAAAATAAGTAACTTTGAATGCAAAACAACTTTTACTTGAATACTTTGTACTTAAAATATATTAATTTTTTTCACTTGTGTCTACATTGTTCAAGTAAAAATGTTATGGGAAAAAAAATTGTCATCAAAACCCCCCCCATGAGCCGGTTCTTCCTACGGCCCTGTACTCAACTATACATTTTTATAAACATAGAGGAACGTATTTCTCAAATTACGGTTTAGCATGAGTTTTTTGGAAAAAAATAAACTATGCAAGCTTTTAAAATAATAGAAAAATTGTAGCCGTGTGACAGTTTTTCGTAGAACTAGCATCGGCATGCCTTCTGATTCTACGCAAAAGTGTCACACGGAGCACTTTTGGCTCTAATTTGTTGTTTTTTATGTAGGAAATGTAAATTTTTTGGCAGAAAACATTATAAAATGATTAACTTGAACTGTTCACTACGAAAAACCTGTCGGTGATTTTTTAGTTTTAGAGAAAAATTGGAAATATAGCTGATATTTCAATTGCGTTTTTCTCGTTTGCACGTTTTTCCACATGGGACAATCATGTTTAGAACGGCAGTAAAGTGGTATGAAAATCGTCCTTTTCAATTAGTAAAACTTTAAAGTTATAACAGTTACAGTTGAAAACTTTTGAGAAGTTTATTAGAAGTATTACATAATTTAACACATTTTGGCATGACTATCTAGAATTTAAAAATGAAAAACACAGAAGTTTTGTCGATTTTTCAAGGGAAGCTATTTCTTCACGTTTCTACCAATCGGCATTTTGTCACATTAAACTCATGCCTATATTCGAATTTACACTTGATTTTGAGTATGTTAAAGCAAGATTTTGCAATGAAACTGTATGCACAAAAAAGACAATTTCATACCTTTTTCTTGTGATGTTTGACGATGATTGAATCTATGGTTTAGAAATCTTTGGGTTCAATCATGGGAAAGTATTTTAAGTTAAATGCTAGGATTTAATTCGAAGATTGACATTGTTCAAAAATAATGGCATATTTTGTTGAATCTATCTGTCGGTACAAAGTTTAATATCTGCTTACATATGTGGTGTTTTTTGTATTTGTTTTAAAATACTCTTCAATGAAGGATAAATTATGAGGGTTGAATTTTGAAAGGTCTGTTCGATGAGTTTCTATTGAATTAAGTATGACTAAGCTTGCCAGATTGATCGGTTTTACTCGGACTTCAAGCTCAGAGAACAGAGTTCGGGATGGAGCTTGAACCGTGTGTAAAAATACCAACCACATTTTCAAATCAAAACCGTAAGTGGCCTAAAGTTCATTAGATGTCGTTACCAGTACACATGTTTTTTCATTTTTTCTACACGCTTAGAAATAAATACTCATAGCTCGTGTCATAAGATGCCAGTACCTATTATACATGTAGGAAACAGCTACACATTTTTTTCTGTAGAAATTTCTTTTTTTCGGATTACATCATGATTTAAAAAAATGCTTATCTTGTTCAAATCTAATTTGTATCGCAATCTGTCATTATAAGCCTTATATTTGTTTACTTAAAATGTTTAGAATAATTTGCATTTATTGATTGCGGTGCCAGAAAATTCCCTAGATGATGCTTTCCGGTTTTGTTAGTGGCCCTTTAAGGTTGTTATGACTTAATTATAAAGAAAATCACCGCCACGAACATCAAGCTTCCGAATTTTTGTTGATACCAAAACGAAGATTTTTCATACCTTGAATTGCATCCGACACTGACAACTTGTCAAAACTAGATCAGTTGTTACTGATACTGCAATGGACGGTAAACAACCGTCGAATATTTATTTTAGTATGGAATATCCGGACAAAAGGTTCAGGTCCACCTTTATAATGAAATTCATTTCAGTTTTCAACTGATTGATTATCAATCAAACACGAGATTCTCGTGACGAGAGAATTCATTGAGGAACCTTCCTGCGAAACTGTTAGCGCAAACTTTCCCAAACCTTGATTTCCTGATTAAGCGATCGATAAATCGTGTTAAACATTTTCATTTCTGATTACAAGAAATAAATTTATTCAATGAAACTATTTAGCTTATTTTACGCCGAGAGCACACGTATCAGACGTAAATAACTTATTATTTAATACTAGCTGATCCCATACGAACTCCGTTTCGCTTTTGAACTTGGAATATGTCATGAATAGTTTGTATGAAAATCAATTGCCGAAAATTTTCCAGATGCTCTTCCAAATTCATTGTTTAGTAATAATTGCAAAAATATTGGACGATTACTTTTTCTCTCGTCTGCTACTAAATTTGAAATAAGGAATCAATTGGCCGTGCCAAAAATCCTCGTGTATAAATTTTGACTCGATCGTTGCATAACAACGCTCTTATTGCCAAAAAGTTAAAACCCTTCGGTAGCATAACATAACACTCTTTGATACCTGAAATTGATTGCCCTTCCCTTAAAACTCCCGTGTGCAAATTTTCTAAGCAATCTATTACATAATTACGTCAATATTGCTAAAAACAGTGAACATTAATTAACATGGACGACCCTTTCGTCGACCCCTGGCAAAACATTTGACATCTGAAATCGATTGCCCGTCCCCGAAACTTACCGTGTGCTAATTTTCATTACAATCCGATGTCAAATAACGACGATATTGCAAAATTATTGAACGGTTAATATGGACGACCCCCTTTGCCAACCCCTTACACTGAATTTGATACCTGAAATCCATTGCTCGTCCCTCAAAACTCTCGTGTACCAAATTTCATCTGAATCCTATGTATAATAACGACAATATCGCATAAACAGTGAATAGTTATTATGGACGACCCCTTTGGTCGACTCCAGTTTTTAATTTGGATAAGTGAAATCAATTTTTTGTCCCTAATAACTTCTATGTGCAAATTTTCATCCCGATCCGATGTATGAAAACGTCAATATCACTAAGATATTGAAAATTTGATATGGACGACCCCTTTTGCCGGCCCCTTACACTAAATTTGATACCTCGAATCGATTGCACGTCACTCAAAACTATCGTGTATCAATTTTCAGCTGAATATGATGTATAATAACGTCAATATCGCAAAAACAGCGAACATTTAATATGGACAACCCCTTTGGCTGACCCCTTACATACATCTTGACACCTGAAATCGATTGCTCGTCTTTCAAAACACTCATGTGCAAATTTTCAACACGATCCGACGAAAAGTAACGTCAATATCGTGAAAACAATATTTGTCTTGTATGGACGACCCCCTTCAGAAGGGGTCGTCCAAAAATCTGAAAACATTTTTCATCCTTCCTGGTCCTAATGAGCATCCATGCCAAATTTCAGACCTCTAGCTCTTAAGACGGCTGAGTCTATAGAGGACAAACAAACAAACAAACAAACAAACAAACAAACAAACATACAGAAATTGCTTTTTATATATATAGATTAATTTTGTACTTAATCATCTGCTATCCAAGCCATTGATGTTCACAGTTAACAAAAAAAAAATGTTAATGTTTTTTCACAAGCTGATTTTTTTACTCTATAAATTTGATATTTACTGACCATACATCTTGAAGGTGGAACGATTTCCGGTCGTATTTTAATGGTTTAAAAATGGCCGACAATCAAAATTGTTCATAATTAGTTAACACATTTTTTTTCGAGACCTGATGTATGTTCTATGTGCTTTAAGTATGACGTTAAACGGATTTTAGGATGTCAATATATACATCTCATTTGATAAGTTGTATATATTGATATTGCATAAGCTTCGATAGGATCTCCAGGAAAAAAAATGAGTTGTTTGGATTGTCTGATGTGATGAAAGCTAATTTGAAACTTCTGGCTAAATATTGCTTCATCTCTTCTAATTTTCCAAACGATCTGGAGAATGCTCAATATTTGAAATTCATCATTAAGTTAGTAAAAAATATCAGGTCAACTCTTATTTTTCCGAGTTACGTTGCCAGAAAAAAAATCCTAAAACAAATCATGACAGCTCATAGATGGTGCTTCAAATATTTTTTTTTTGTTTATTTTATTTAACGACCTTTCAACAGCTTAGGTCATTCTGGTCGACGCTTCAAATAAGTAAAATCTGTTTTATATTCAACAACTTTTAAAATAGTATAATTTGGTATTACAATTTCCTTGAAAATACACGGTTTCTTCAAAACCTACACTAAACACTTCTTGTGATAAACCTTAAAGCAAATTAAATGATTGAGCTTTGTATGAGTATTGTTTTCGTGTTGGCGTGTTATATTGTTGGCATTTTGAGATAAATTTTGATTCGATTTTCTCTTATCTAGCCCCTGAAATTTCATCTAACACAGTTGGATTCATTTCCTTACAAAAAAAAATTGTATAAGTTTCAAGTTTGGATAAGGCATATTCACACAGTTCTTCCAAAAGTAATCTTGTATAGAAAAAAATATCAGGAACTCATTTAAAAGGTGAATTTCTAAGAAAAAAATTCAACAACCTCTTCGTATATATAAATGATAGAAAAAAGTGAGCAAAGTTCCATCAGTTCACGATAGCCGATTTTCGACATTTTTTTTTAACTCTCTGAAAGCTAAATTTCAAACTGAAGATTTGTTTTAAAGCTTTTGTTCAAAAACTTCATAATTGAGAACAATTTTATGTTATTAATTTTCCGTCAATAGTCTTATAACCATTGGGACTAAAGAACAAGTTCATCAACTGTTTATAAATTTTGAAAGGTTGAATTTTGACAAGGCTCTCTAGTAGCTATGTTTTTAAAATCATTTAAGTTTGAATGATTCTCAAATGTTTACACATTTATTATACTTAACGTAATTTTTATACTCAAAAAATGAATCCATAAAGGTTGTAAAGGACCATTCAAATATTACGTAAGGCGGCATCCATAAATTACGTAACGCAAAAACTGCACTTTTTTGACCCCCCCCCCCCCCGTATGTCACAAATCGTAACGCTTCGACGTACCCTGCTATGAAAATTACGTAACGCTAATAACTACCCCCCCATTATTTTTAAATACTGATTTTCGATGGTAAAAAAATTTAAAATAATTTTTTTAGCGTTCTTCATAACGAAATCAATATCTATCCATATCGCTTCTTAGTATTCATTGATGATAATTCTCTGATAAAATAAATTGAATGTCTTATTACGATTTGCTCCGTGCTTGTTAACTGATGATCTATCTTGTTTACTTTATTTTGTTCAAGGAGCAAAACTTGTTACGCAACCAAAATTGCATTTTTTTTATCAATTGAAAGAAAAAATAGTATAATTTCCGTATTAAGGTTGAATTAAGTTCATGGGGATAAGTGTAACTAATATTCGATTTTCCAACAGTTATTTCAAGGATATTCAATACACATTTTAAGGAATCTATATCAGAATCTTTAAAGAGAAAAGGTTCCAATCCAGTTTCAATCATGTTGAAGCTCACAATTTATAAGCTGATTTTGGTTTGTTTATCATTCTGCTAAAATTGCTTGACATCAAAATAGCTGCGATGAAACTGAAATTTGTAAGAAAAAATCGTTACGTAACGATGAGCATACCTCCCCCCCCCCCTCCCCTATGTCACAATTCGTAACGCTCGAGATTACCCCCCCCCCCCCCTAGGAGCGTTACGTTATTTATGGATGCCGCCTAACGCATTTAGCGGTACAGGGGGTGTCAAAATGACCAGAAATCACGTTACCGAATATTGGAATTGCCCCTAACTGTTTGACTTAACTAATTTTAACAAAATAATTTTTCGAAAAAATGGTTAATTTATAGTTGTTTCATGAAGCTTCTCTCTGCTGTAGTTTTTGACATTTACTTGTCAAACGGATGTAATTAATTTGAATTGTTAATATAACAAGTTAGAAAATTCTGTACAAAAAGCTTAAGAAATGATTGACTTTGGTTTTAGAAAACCCGACTTAAAGCGAGATTGGGTTATAGAGTAATATGTCAACAAGCAACCTGATTTTGAGTTCAATAACGTAATATTTTTCAACTATTAACAAAAAAAAGACTGAACATTTTCCAATCCATGCTACAACAAAAAATTTTGAATTTATATCGTCCATGGCATAGTTTTAAAAGCTTTAGTTTTCCAAATCAATCACCATAATATGGATTCTCACTCATTAAGGAAGAATGGACGGATACTTGATTCCTGGGGATAATTGATTTCTTAGCTGAAACTGGCAAAGTTGTTTTGTTCCATTTGGCACATTTTTCTAGAATATTCGATCTATGCTAGTCATTCCAGTTTCGAGATATAGCTCAAAGAATTTTCACAAAGTATTTTTTTGAATTATTGAACTTTGATTGAAAAATTTCATAAAGTGCGACTTGAAGAACCTTTTTTGTAATTCAAAATGTTTCAGATTTGAAAAAACTATAACGAATTTTTATTATTTTATTATATCAATATCTCAACATTTTCCAGATTTAGTTCTCCAAAATGTTAATTGATCTCTAGAATTCAAAAAGATATATTTTTCTTTTTAATCGAATCATTGCTGATTATGATATTGCTAATATTCATCCAGTAACTGATATTTATCGAATATGTGTCTGGCACAATAGGCTTTGGAAATTGATTTTCTTTGAAATTTTGAAAATAGCGATTTTATATTTTTCCTTAAAAATCATTTTTAACAGTTGGAAATGATTAAAAAAATTAAAATAAAATACGAATTTTCACTTTTTCCATAACATTATTAATTGTAACAAATTTGTTACTCAATGGAACGAAGGGTTAAGTATGCAATGACCTTAGTGTGAAGAAGCATTACCAAAATAGTCAATGGACATACTATTTTAAAATTTCGTTGATTTTTTTCCAAGCATAAGAGCCTCCGGAATGATGGATCAAGTCTTCTTCAATAAAGAATCAAATCTCCCTAAACTTAAAAAATATCCCTTTTTTTACAAAAATTATTCTAGTTTATCTACGGGTTCAAGTATCGTTCCAACTTTTGGAGCATAGAAACCTGAAACAAAACGCTGTCAGAATATGCAAAAGACGGCAAGTTGCTAAATTTTTCCGTAAAGATATTATTTTAATCGCAGGTTTCAGTGGTTGAATAGAATTATCTTTATTCATGTTTCATCAGTCTTGTCGTTACATAACAACACAATTCATAAACGATTGTTATTGTCTCACACTTCTCTGATTGTCTTCCCTAACCAGGAAAGTACTTACTTCTGAATGAGTAAATTAGAAATTTCTCATTTCGAATATTCTGAGTTATCAACTCAAAATAACTGACAACACTTATCTGAGTTACCATGAGCTTAGTTTGAGTAGTTCGACTCAACCGTGTGATGATGTAAACATTTATACTGTCATCACTATCCATCATCACTAACCTATTGGTTATGAGCGCGCTCGTCATCCCGGTATACGGTTTCTCATGTGTTAAATAGAGGAAGCAATAGCCTTCCCTCCAATTTCACTCCGATTAGCTGAAGTTCTTATGGAAATTTGTGTAAGAGTAAAGATCAAGCCTAATTCTTTTTTTGCAGGCCCAAGCCCAATAGTTCAGCAATCATCAATTGCGGATTGCCCTAAGCAAGTGGAGAACCTAAACAAATATTGTTTTGGTTCTGCTGCAATCGACAGCAATGTGAAAGCAGTGGATCGGAATGATCCGATATATTTCTGACTAAAGATCCGAAATAGGCCGAAACCGTAGGTATCAACGGATATGTTCAAAATAAGAAAATTGGATCAAGTAGCTCCATTCTTCCTTACGGTTATCGACGGCCTCTCTAGGTTAGCGATTTGAGCATTGTTAAGATGTTAAACGCTGTATGTACATTTTTTTTAAGAAAACGGCAAACTCTACAATTCCAATAGAAGTCAACTTTAGAGTTAATGTCCTGCTGCGAATAGTTCGTATGTTGATTTAGGACAAAGAATTAGGCCAAGTTTCTTTTAAACTCAATTAAAACATGACTTTCAAGCCATCTTAACTTGAAACTTGGAAAACAAACGGACAATTAAAAGTTCTTTTATTGAAAATTTCACATATGTTTGTGTTTAGTTCAGCAAAAATAAGAATGCTTACTTAGAATTACTTGTGGAAGTTCTTGTAAATCTTACATCTTATTCAAGTGCTCTATTGTATTCCGTTTAATTGATGAATAATTTAGCAATTTGTGAAATAATCAGATCAATTATTATGAAAACAGCTTATTTAATAAACATGGCTTGCTTCGGAAATCACCGGTTAATCCCAATCCACTTCAAATTTTTCCCAGAATCACACTCAAGGTCTCATTCCACCGAAACTTACTCACAATGTCAACAACAGTGCTGTAACGCCAGAAACGAAAAAAAATACACCAACGCCACTAATCACTGATCCCGTTCGACTAAAGTTCAATTCCAATCGCGCGAGACGACTGTCCTCTGAGCTGCTCTCAGAAATCACTAATCGCGCTCGATTTTGCAAATAAGTATATCGCCAGGCGGCGATAACCGGGAATTGCCGCCATGCCACTGACACCTAAACATTTAGTAGGTATTACTAAGAAGTAGCGGGAATCAATTAAACTTCGATCCCGATTTGCCGATCAACGGCGATTTTGTTTTCTGTTTTTTTTGCTGATGTTTTTATTGCTTCCTGACGACAAAACAGTTCACCAAACGATGACGCCTCACGTCGCGTCGCCTTGTGGCGCGTTTCTTCTAATTTTAATTACACTCACTCATAATTCTTGGCCTGCTACGGCTTTGCAACACTCTCTGAATCAGTTACCAACTTGACATTTAACGCCGCATACGATCGAGGTGGGTAATTTCACGGGAATTACTTTTTTTGCACGATTATGCGGTTTTTTTTGCGAATTTGACGCGTTTTGTAAACTGCGAGGGGTAAATTACACAAGAGACTTGACGAAAAAACAACAAAAAAACGCGCCGGTAAATACACACAGGTCAATGATTTGCGATCCACAAACGAGGACGTAGTAATGCAGTCTAATGTGTGGACACTTCTCTCTGGCGAGGCTCCGCTGTAAGAACTGGCCCGAGAAACCATACAAAATCGTACCGCAAGACCGCCGTAGTTAGCTTTAAGCGTATAGTAATTTTGTTTTGGCCATGTGGCGCACAGATAGGCTGGCCTGTAGATTTGCTGACGTATTTCGGCCCCGGCCGGCATCTTTTTTTCCTAGCCTTCGGCGAATTTTGCCTTTTTTCGTCTACTTTTGCTGCCGTTATCGGCATACGGACATACTCATACTGATGTCTCCGATGCGTTATCTCTCTTCGGTTGACTTTTGGTAGGCTTTTGCTATTATTACGAATTCTTCGATAAGAAGCATCGAAAGTGGCCCATTGATAACCCCCGAAAGTTGCGGTTGCAGGCTGATTGTTGAGAACCATTTTCATATGTGTTGGTGAGTTTTTATCGGCTCAAAACAGTGTGTAAGTAAGTGTCGGATATCAGCAAGCGATTAGCATAGCATTAACTGGAGCCAACCACAAATCCTCCGGAAGCTCTAACGAGCGCCATCAGTAAAAAAAACTTATTCCTTACAACTTTTACGCTTAGCTATTACTTAACAACACCTCCCGAGGGGGTTATTGGGGCCAAGATTTGATCTCAGATCCAACCACACATCGATCAACCCCAACAAGTGTCTACTACTTAAATAGCTAGAGCCTAGATCAAATAATTGCACACTACCCTGAAGCTTACCTCACTCGTGCGGTTGGTTTATGAATGAGAGTTTGAGAAAGAATACTTACTAAGCGCTGCGATATGCGATTCAAACAGGTACCCAGGTACTTGGCGTGAATTTTAGATGACGCCAATTTGTGTGTTGATGGCGCATTGTCAACAACAGCTGATGACGTTTAGTAGGTATTCACCCCCCATACGTAATACTTATCTATCTGTTTTGTTTATTTGATATTGCTCACTCGAATTCAAGTGAAAGGGGTTTTCTGGCATTTCAAACTAACTTAGGTGCTTACAAACTAAAAGGTTATTTAATTATCTTGAAGACTACCTAAGTAAGACGAGTTTCAAAGAACTGAAGCGGAAGGTTTATTTAAATTAAAATATTTGGAGTAGAGGGCAAGAAAAACAGGAACTTCTCCCACTGGAGTTCATCACATAAATATGGTTTACCACTTTAACAATCCCGTGCAGTGTTTAACTAGTTACCCAAAAGCGTTTTTAATCAAACTTATGAAAAGTTTTGTCGTCGATGATAATATATACAGATGTTCCACTCTGCAGTTGATCATATAATTTACGAGCTCTTGGTTTGAAGGGATCACTTTTATAGTCCTTTTAACATCTTCATGTCATTCGCGACTTATATCAACAATGCAGTTGGCGGACAGTCATTGAAAAACTTTTCCTGTATCGATATTTACTCTTGGGCTCGAACTCACGGACATCGGTTCAGGAAGCAACTGACTTGCCAAATGAGCTATATCACAAGCCCTCTGAGAAGTGATCCCACGTTGGTGGCCACATCCCAAACTAAGGCAGTCTTCCTACTGACGTAAACACGCATGGCTTTCCGGTCCAAAGTTTTGTCCACCGGACCCGATTCCCGCACAGATGTTTTTTTTTTCCACGAAGCTTCTTTCCTCTTCAATACTTTCGAATCGCATTTCAGACCGCTCCAATGCTTACTTCTTCCATTTAAGAAATTTAAGGGACACCCTTTGTTTACGGTATTTCGCGCTATTCCAGAGAAAGGCTTCTCATTTTCACGAAAATTTTGAAAACTGGAGCACACGATACACAGATTTTTAAGTTGAATTGTAAACAACATCACAAAGCGGAAATCAGCTTTTTGATCGTCATCCGTAATGAGTAGGGTTAAAAAGCATAGTTAATCTGAAATCTGGACGCACTAGTGGTCGGATCTGAAATGTTTGACAGTACTTTGTTTTGGAATGTTTCTTTTATCGATCAGCAGGTTCATACCAAACGTCAAAGTGAAACTAAGGATCGGAAACTGCATTTGAAAGTGTTGAGAACGATCAAGGCAAACCCATGGCAGTTGAACTATAGCATCGTCAAGAAATTCAATGCCGACTGGTGCACCGTCAGAAGGACTCGGCTGCGCGAAGGAATACGATCCTATCGGACCAGTAAGCAACCAAACCGGACATTGAAGCAGAATTTAGTAGCCAAAGGACGTGCCCGCAAGTTATACAAGAAGATTCCAACGAAGTTCGACGGATGCATCCTCATGGATGACGAAACGTACGTGAAGATGGATTTTGGGCAGCTTTCTGGCCAACAATTTTAGAAAACCACTGGTCCCCGGCAAGTTCATATTCGTTTTTGCCTTTAAGTTTTCAAGAAAGTGTATGATCTGACAAGGTATTTGCAGCTACGGACGAAAAACCTCGGTTTTTGTGACAAACAAGGTCATGGACTCCAAGATGTACAAGGAGGAATGCCTGAGAGAACGAATTCTTCCATACATTATAAAAGACCAGTAAAGTTTTGGCCAGATTTGGCAAGCTGTCTCTTCAGCAAAGAGGTACTACAGTGGTATCGAGACAAAAGAGTGGATTTTGTCGAAAAGGACATCAACTCACCCAACTGCCCTCAACTCCACCCTATCGAAATATATTGGGCAATGGTAAAGCGGAAGATGAAGAAGAATAGTAGGACGACTCGGAATGCAACAGAGATAAAGAGATAAAATGGCCGCTGAGGTCAGTGAACAGGGTGCCCAAACTATGATGAGTGGTATTCGCCAAAAAGTTCGAGACTTCATCAAAACCACATCGGAATTTTTTTTTTTGTTAAAGAGCAAGTTGCAAAAAACTACATTTTGAATACACAACATTTTTATTTCGTTTACATAGCTCCGAGATAGACCCGTTCTAATACGTCCAGATTTAAGTTTTTTTTTTATTAAAATTATGCTTAGACATGGAATCTGATTTAATGGATGCAGCTCCTGAACCTGCAAAGTCCAACTGCTCGGAAGGATATCTCAAGCTGCTGAAGTAGGATATGGAGGTTCTTAATTGTATGAAAATCGTGCATGAGAGAAAAATAATGATCGGGAGAAAAGACTTAATGGTCTCATGCAGATTAAAACAAATCAGAAGCCAGCAGATTTGGACAAAAATGTCCAGAAGGGCATAGAAAGACCTGGATTCCGACATAAAACAACTCGTGCTGGAAAAGAAGCGCTGCCTCAAACATACAATGCGCTGATAGAGCAAATTCAGGAGAAATAAAGCATGGATCACTACAAATCTGGACGCACTATTTATTTTACCATAGTGCTCCTAGTTGTCGGATCTGGAATGTTTTAGCAGCAATGAAGAATGTTTCTTCTACCAGTGCTGAAAATTTCATTACGATTCGTTTTGTTTCAAAAAAGTTACGCGTGATGGAAGCCGCGAGATGAAAATAAATTTTGAACACCCACGTCAAAAACCCGACGTGGTCGGGTTCAGAAATCGCGAAATCGTTAAAAATTGTCAAATCAACCGTGTGTAGCGTTCTCAAACGTTTCCGTGAGATGCGTACTATAGATCGGCAGGTTCATACCAAGCGTTATAGTGGACCTAAGAATCAGAAACTGCATTTGAAGGTGTTGAGAACGATCAAGGAAAACACAGGGTAGTCGGACTATGACATTGCCAAGAAATTCAACGCCAACCGGTGCACCGTCAGCAGAATTCGTCTACGCGAAGGAATACGATCCTATCGGACCAGTAAGCAACCAAACCGGACATTGAAGCAGAATTTAGTAGCCAAAGGACGTGCCCGCAAGTTATACAAGAAGATTCCAACGAAGTTCGACGGATGCATCCTCATGGATGACGAAACGTACGTGAAGATGGATTTTGGGCAGCTTTCTGGCCAAAAATTATGTAAAGCCACTGCAGTGGTGCACTGCACTGGTCATGGTGATGTCCCCGGCAACTTTAAATTCGTTTTTGCTGATAAGTGTGCAAGAAAGTGTTTGATCTGGCAAGGTATTTGCAGCTGCGGACGAAAAATTCCGGTTTTTGTGAAAAACAAGACCATGGACTCCGAAATTTACTAGGAGGAATGCCTGAAAAACTTTTTTTTCGTACATTAGAATTCACAAAGGACTAGTTAAGTTTTCGCTAGATTTGGCAAGCTGCCACTACAGCTAGGGGGTTCTACAGTGGTATCGGGCCAATGTGTGGATTTTGTCGAAAAGGACATCAACCCACCCAACTGCCCTAAATTCCGCTCTATCGAAAAAATTTGGGCAATAGTCAAGCAGAAGATGAAGAAGAATGGTAGGACGACTCGGGAAGCAACAGAGATGAAGAGATTGTGGAACAAAATGGCCGCTGAGGTCAGCGAATAGGGTGTTCAAACTATAATGAGTGATACTCAACCAAAAGTTCGAAAATTCATCAAAACAACATCGGAATAATGTTTTTATTATTTTTTCTTAAAAGTGCAATAAAAACCCTAAATTTTGAATACACAACATTTTTATTTCGTTTACATAGCTCCGAGATAGACCCGTTTTAATGCGTCCAGATTTGTAGTGATCCATGCTTTAAGTCAGTTTTATCGAATTCAAAAGTTGATTACCATGAGGACCAATGTACCTCGTTGTGTTGAAGCAAGAGCACGAGTTTAAAAGAATATTATCCAAATATGTAATCACTAACGAGATATCTATACAGATCATCGCCTAAAGAAATTTGAATTTGGCTTTTTTCGGTTCTTGGATGTAGATCAAACAATAATTGTTTTTTAAATACCCGATGTGTCGATTAGTTTTGTTGGTCTTTTTTAAGGGAATTTGCTGTCTGTTGTTTTGTCAAATTCGTTTTTGTCCAACGGCGAGAGGTGGACAAAAACGAATTCGACCAACACAATTGACAGCAAATTCCCTTGAAAAAGACCAACAAAACTGGTCGAAACGTCGAATGTTTCAAAAACAATCGTTGTTTGATCTACATCCAAGACGGAAAAAAGCCAAATTCAAATTTCTATACATCATCCACGGTCGAAAATATAAACCTATCATCGCCTATGTTAGCTTTAATTTGCTTGATCCAGGCCATACATTTTGTGCGAAGTCTAGAAGAAGAAAATTTAGAAAAAGGAAATCATTCCCGATAAACAAAATTTATGCTCCCTTTTCAAACGACTAATAACAGCGCCGGCCACGTCCTAATAGTCAGCGGGAGGTAAATGAAAGGATGTTAGTAAAACACTTTTTTATTCAACTTTCAATTCCTCATACTCTATTTTTGCTATGAAAACCATCAATAGATATGCGAATGTTCATTCCAGTATCATAGAAAGGAGTTTTGTTAGTAAGTGTATTGAATCGTGGCTATTTTGGTGAATGGTGCAAACTGATATCTTTTCTTGCCTCCTGCGTCTATTTGCTTGTGAAACATAACCAAAGAATATCGTTACTTCACGAAACGAGACATATGAAAATTAAAAGGAGATAACTTGATTTTTTTAAATAATTCTTGTGAAATTGGCCCGTGCTGAACTAAAATTTGACATGTGATGATAATGCTTCAATATAAAATCCTTATCGTTCATTTCCACCATCTTTCAATTCTAAAAATTTTCATCCGTCTATAAAATTTTATAATCTTTAAATGTTTTTACTTGAAAGGACATCATTTTTCATCGATAAAACCAATAAGCTAATTGGCAAACACGATAAACTAATAAACCGTGGGTGAACTCTTCATAAAATTACTTCTTTAAAATTTTTTAAAAAATTTAGTTTTTCTTTTGCAGAATTGAAAGTAAAAAGTTACTGTCACATATGTCATTTTTCCTGAGTTTTTGACAATTCACGTCGTTGTTATCATGTTTAAAACACATTTAGAAGGTTTTTGTTTTTTTTTATATTGTTGGATAATTTTTGTCATATTTGAAGTCTTTGAAGTCAGGGTGGCCACAAAAACGGAAAAACCAGAAAAAAAAACCGGAAATTGGAGCTTACACCAGGGAAACCGGGAATTCAGGCCAAAAACCGGAAAAAAACAATAGGAAACCAAAAATCAGTTTTGTTTTTATGACCAGATATTCTACTAGATCAATTGCATATAAGTTGAAAAAAAAAACTCACAATTAAGAACTCTTTATGGCAAACTTGAAACTTTTTAAAAGTGGTATAATTTTTCTGTGATAGTGTTTAGTTTTAGAGTTATACACAAAACACAAATAAAAAATTAACGTTTGAATCATCTTCACGTACGGCAAAATGCTTCATACCAATAAATGTGATAGATACGAAAATTTGCGGTGATAATTGGAAACCATTTCCTATCAAACGCACTGTTAGACAGGAGATAGTTTTCCTTCAAACTCCTAACTTCCTACCTAGACACAAGGTTGCCGAAATCACAGAAAAATCTGAAATTTCACAGAATTTTTAGCAAATTTTCATCACAGAATCTGTGTCACAGAACACAGAATTCTGAAAAATTCACAGATTTCACAGAATTTTTGATTTTTGAATAGATTTCCAAAATTATGATTTTTTGGCCACTATAAAATTTAGTTTTTTTACTTTGAATTAAAAAAGTATAATAAGATTGGTAATTTCAATTGGTTTTACCCAACTTAAAATCACAGAAATTCAGAATTTTTTTTCTCAAAAACACAAATTTTTTTTCGGCAACCTTGCCTAGACAAGACTAGACTGGGAAATTTTTTTTTAAGTTTATGCTTTTTATGCTAGGATTCCTTTCAAAATTTTAGAAAGTTTAAAACAATTCAAATGAACTGATTTCTAACCTGACCCGTGGCAAAAATTTGGAGACAAAGTTAAAATTTTCGGTGAAAATTTAATCGAAATAACCGTAGAACTTTTAAGCAACGCTATAAAAAAAACTCAAGAGCTTGAAAATGACAGTGTATTTTTGTTGATTGAAAAAAAAAATACTTTAAATCCTTCTTAAATGTTTAACCTCACTTAAAAGAATTTGTAATTTAAGTGAAGTTTTTTATAAAACGTTGTAATGAATGTTAAATTGTTACATTATATCAACAATCAAAATAAAACAAATTTCACATTTTTCACATTAAAACTGATCATAATTTTATTGAATTTCCTACGGCCGAGTGTGATTGAAATAAGTGAACAAAAAAAAACAATCTCTTTTTGAAATGCTAGTAACTATCGATAATTGAGCTGATTTAGAAATAATTGAAATTGTCAAATCAATCCATAGATGCTTAACATGTGAGGGTTATATGGAAGTTTTACTGCTATCCGTAAACACTTGATAAAAAAGAATAACTTAAATTGCTTAATTTTTTGTATTTGCTTCGCTGAATCTCATTTTTAACTGAATCCAACAAATCCCAGGAAAAAAAACTGAATCCAAATATGCAAATTGTGTTTTTTACCAGAATAATTAATGATATTCATAGTCTGACTTTTGAAAAAGATAGAATTGGATTTGAAAACAATCGGCCAAACATTTTCAAGATACTCAAATTAAAGGTGTTTAACCAATGATCAACTTTTCGAAAACCGCGAGTAGCTTTGATTCCTGGGAAAACTGGGGTTTTCTTATACATTGTTTATGATTCACAGTCTGTTAAAATATGAAAAGCGATATTAGAAATAGTTACATTTTTTCTATTGCATTTTTTTTTCCTTTTCCATGCATTGTTTCTCTGAAACTAGAAAAACAAGGCAAAATCTGAATCCTTGATCAAATAGATTACATTCGAAATCATTTAAGTTTGTCTGCTCAGTAATTATTTTTTTTTTTTTTTTTTTTTTTTGTTTCGATTATAGTCGTTTTACCATCCTTATGGCATTCGCAACTTTATCAACGTTACAGTTGGCGGATCGTTATTGAAAAACTTATCCGGTACAACTGTGTTCGATGTTTGCTCTTGGGCTCGAACTCGTGGACATCGGCTCAGGAGACAACAGACTTGCCAACTGAGCTATATCACAAGCCCAACAGTAATTATAAATTATTGATTTCACATCAAAACACAGTAATTTTAAATTCTTTAATGCAATACCACCAAAACAAGAGTTTAAAAACTTAATCTGAAAAATGGTTCGATTTCAGATCGGCAAAATATTTCAAAAATAAATTAAGAACAAAAAAATGCTGTTCCCTGCTTAAGTCAAAACTATTTATAGTTCCGTAGTATAAATTTAGATTTCACAGTTCGAAAAAATTTTATGTTTGTTTTTAAATCTCTTATACTTTTTAAGTCTCCTTGATTTTGCAAAACGTTTCAAAATTTGTTGAAGTGATTAAGAGGTTGCTCCAGGCAAACAGGCAAACAGGCAAAAAAATTCAAAACTTTATGATAAACCGGAACAGTTATTTTTTTAAATTTAAGCCCACAATAAGGAGGTGCAATACTATTTTGAACAATTAACTGTAATTTTTTCCACTGAAATGAAATCTACATTCTACTGCATTAAATACAAAGCTATATGAAATGCTCAAAAGTGTTTTGTTTTAAAATTTCTTTCAAAATTTTCATACATTTAGCCGAAAACTAGCAGCAACTGTTTGGTGAGCTAAATATTCGGAAAATCAATAATATGGGTAGTATTCGGTAAAAAAAAAATTGGTACAGTGTAACACTGAATCACTGATTAAGAAACAGATCTTACAGTGGATGAATCTCAATGGAAAAAATACAAATTTCTTTGTTATTTTAAAATCATTAACTTTGATCTGCTGTGACACAATCCAAAAATTTGTAAATTCAGGACTGTGGAATTTGTTGCCCATATTATTATTAACTTTAGTAAGAGAATTCAAAATTGAGATCTTATTTCCATCATTTTGCAGTGAGAATTATGAAATGGTTAGATAGAAAACAGTGTTAATTGAATTTAATTTTTGTAATTTCTTGGCTTAATCAATTTATAAATTTAAAAAAAAACTTTATTTATCTCTAGGAAATTATTTTTTTGTTAAAAACTTTTAGTAACTTAGTAAACTAGGAATATTATTAGTAGCTAGGGGTATGATGCTTTGTTCATAGACCAAAATATATTAGTTCCAAATTTTTCTTTTGACACCCTCCTCTTCGATTTAAAAAAAAAGTCCGGTAGGGAAAATACATGAAGATTAAAGAATAAATGAAAAATTTCGAAAAAAAATTGTATAATACCAAACAATTGCTAGAGCAAAGAACAAACCGTGGAAGGTGGGAATATTTTAACCGTTCTTTTTGGTTTTTTTTTTCAAATATATGATCTTAAATAGCTCTGTTCTAGATCTAGTTGTTTTTTTTTTAAAGTTTGTCAATTAATTGTTCTTTTGAATTTTTTTAAATTGCAATATTTCTAGAAAAATATCGTTACTAAACACTGCGCCTAGATATGGTTTCAAAATTTACCATTGATTTTGGGTTATTTCCATTTTGACATCGGAGGAAGGAATTTCATGTCAACAAATTTAAGAATCTGATGAAGTTGCGTACATAAACAACTTCGACAGTAACGGCTTATTTGAATTTGAATCCATAAACAATTATTATCTACATCTAAAAATGCATCTCTAATCAATGCAAAACGGTTGAGAACAACAATTTAACTAAACTAAACTGTGACGAGGGAGGTACATGATTGAACGCACCTCAGAACTTTTTTAAACATTCAGAGGCATGGATAAGGTTGCCAGAATGTTTCCAGAACGTATCCGGGCGTTTTTATCTAAAAACCTGGCTAATTCTAGACATTTGACTTAAAAAATGACGACCAAAAATCCGGACAATGTCCGGGAAAAGGTTGTCAAAACCCAGAAAATTGTTAACAAAAATCAATAGAAAGAATTAAGAAAAATGAATTCATCAAACTCATCGACGGATTTTCCAAAAAAAAACTTTCATGATTATATTTATAAAATTTAATCAAAACATCTCTTTATTTATTGAATAAAAAAACAAGTTAATTAACAAATTTAGATGATGAGCATGATTCTAAAATATCCATAAAAAATATGTTCTGAATTCATAGTAATGAGTCGTTTTTTCCAGCCTTGTTATATTTTTTGAAAATAATTTGAATATTTAAAAAATGATTTTTGTTACCAAAAACAAAACAAAACTAATTAAATGATTCGATTTTTTTTATATTTTGACTTAATCAGACAATCAAAACCTTGAACTTATGCCCGGAAAAGCCGTGAAAACCGAAAATATAAAAATCAAAAAGTTGTGGTCTCCCTGAACTTTGAAAACAAAGGGGTTAGGAGTGCATGAAACTGATTTTCGTGCAAATTTGTGTTTTGCATTTTGCATTTTGCATTTTCAACTCAAATCCGACTTTTTTGCACTGAAACTCTTTTGGCTCTGAAAAACCCATTTGTAATTTTTATCATTTGAGATTGTTATGTAGATACATTTAATAATTTTTAGTTTTGTATTTATTTAGTATTTATTCACCAAATTCATGTTTTTTAAATTATTTTTGTCTTTTTTGAGTACATTATATATTATTTTTAAATTTTTCCTATAATTGTTATGCTGTTTTTTAACGTTTAACCCTTTAATGCATGACTTTTTTTAAATGAGAATTCCAGTTATTGATTCAGTGAAATAGTAACATTTTAATTCGAATAAGAAAACTCAATAGGTTTGAAGTTGTTATTTTGAGTATTATAAAAGTTATGGTCCATCAAAGTTGAAAAATATTTTTTGAAATTCTTAGTTACTTTCAATACGGTTTTGCCGATTCCGTCAAAATCTTGTGTATTGGGTGCAGGAAGGTGTTTGTGATTGATTGAGATTAAAAAAATGGTTAGAATTTGCAAATCTGAAGAAATATCAGCGATTTTCGAAAAACTACTTTTTTCAAAAAAAATTAATAAATTCTATTTTTGCATTTTTTCCGCATACTTTGTTCGATATCTCAATCATACATTAAAATATCGTTATAAAAATACCATAAGCTTAATTCTTTTAATCTCAAGAATATTTTTTTTGAACACATCACTCAAAAATATCCATGCGTATCCGAGATATTTGGATTTTGATTAGTGTTGTTTTAAAACAACACTATGCATTAAAGGGTCAAAATCGTAAAAACCCAATAATTATATTTGTATATCTAAATTTTATGTTTTTGATAAATTTTTTGTACATGTTTATAACATTGATAACAGAGGTTTTTGAATAATTTTATTTATTTTTTTCATGCCTTGTGCAGAATTTGAGCTAAAAAGAACATGTGTTTGAAGTGCCCTAATGAGGTCAGTCATTTCTGAATTTTAGCAAAAGCCTTGGCTACATGTTATCAGCAAAATGCATTACTGAAAATAAACCAAATATCATTATCGCCTGATTTGTTTTTTTTTTCATTTAATTCGCTAAGCTTCCAGGTTACCGAAAGTTATCTAACTTGAGCTGGCGCTCAACAGTCCTCGTAGGAAATCTAAAACCATCCCATTCATACATTGTTGCACGCGTGATGCGTAATTGGCGAGACGACCTTTCCAATTCATTCACGCGGCCGCCTAGACACTCAATTCCTAAACCTCAAACGATGATACATTGGCCCACCCACCCACGCATCCTCCTGACACAGCTGAAGTTGCTGAAAAATTAAAACCAAAATGCAACCGACAGAAGATCACCGGGGCAGAAAAAAAATGATAATCGAAACATCCGGCCATTAGAGTCCGGACACTTGAGTAAGATTAATTTGCTACGTTTATTTGAGATGACGAGGATCGACCCCATGAAAGATGATAATTTAAAATTTTGAGGGGGTTTCTCGCTCGATTTCAAACCAATTCATGTAGAAATTCTGTGTTTGTTTGTGTTTGACAGTTTGATACAGTTTTTTTTGTAATTTTTTTACGTAATTTATCGACGCCCCCCGTCAAGTGACCGTTCCCTTGAGTGACCGGGCACGAGACGAAATCTCGCAAAAAGTGCAAAATTACAATCTGTTGTCATTATGATTGAAGCGCATCAGCTTGAACTGGACGTGTCGCCAGTCAGTCGTTTTGTTGATACGGTCGACTTTAATCTTCCACGACATTTGTCGGTTGTAATTATTGTTCGTTCCAGTTTTTTTCACTTTGAGCGGAAGTCTTCTGGTGTTTCAAGGGTGATTGATTGGTGAATTTGTTTCAGTTATTTTTCCTATATTGGTTATGAATCGATTGGGATTGGGCAATCTAAGTCCCATTTTGGTGACCTTTGAACACGAAAGCCGATGTTTTGGTACGTCATTGAAGGTGGAATGCGGATGATTGTGACCGAATTGAAGTTTCCGCAGTATAATCGTACACACCTCTGACCCAAAATTGCCACCCACTCAATCTTGTGTTATCTTGAAATTGATGTTTTTTTTTTGTTTTTCGTCAGACTGAAGCCAACATTTTGAACTAACCATTATCAAAATTGAATTGAAAAAAATTTTTTAAGAACGCTCAAGTTTTTTTCCTAGCAAAATTTTGATCACCCCTAGTTCGCAATCCCAAAGATCGATTAATCGAGAAAAGATCAAACCTTTCCGCTTTGATCAACAGGAGAAATTCCTCGAAAATTGCTATCTCGTTTCGAGGTCGCCTGATCTCGGAGACTTCCTACATAGAAAATCACTCGTTCCAAGAAAAACAAATCCAAAAATGATGGAATGTTTGGCCCCCAAAAAGCCAATTTATTCGCCTCCGGAAAACAAAATGTGCCGGCAAATGTCTGTCGAAGGAGAGGAATCCAGAAAGATGGAACCCCATCATCGCAAAATTTTCAGATTCGATGGTGGAGGTCAGCTAGTCAGGAGAAATTCGGGTCATAAAAAAGGCAAAATTACTACGAAAGTTACGGGAAAAGGAAATTTCGCGCCAAATTTCGATCGGCTGGCCGAATTTGCAGGGTTCACCCAAACAAATTGAGTAAGTGCATTTGGATGCCGAAGAAATTCCCAATAAATGTTGTTTATTTGTCTCTTCCTTCCACCATTTCTTGTGTACCGTTGATGAGTTTTGTTTAAGTTAGAATGGGCAGTAAATTCACTGAAGCCAGACGTTGCTGTTTGGATAATTATAATGTGTGGAGTTGCCTTCGGATTTGATTGGGAAATTTTCAATACGGAGTGTTTAAATTTGCAGAAGTTTTCTTGTTTTCTACGAATACGCATTATCTTGAAACAATTTCCAAGAGTAGCTTTATTTAAAAAAAAAAAAAATTTCGATAAGAACCCATCATTGTTAATGAAATTTCACCTTCATATAAAAATTGGATGATTTGCGTTTATTTTTTTTTAATTTTAAACTTACCGACTAAGAATGACATGAGCATCCCAAGGTGGGATGAAACAGGCACCCTTCTTTTAAAGGTTGGATTCATTGTGGTAAGTATTTGAATAAATTGTTTGTTAATTTTTAATATTTTTTTCTATATTTTGTTAATTTTTTTTTAATTTTTTTCATTTCTGACATTTTTGTATTTTTTGTAATTTTTGTAATTTTTAATTTTTGTAATTTTTGCTATTTTTGTAATTTTTGTCATTTTTGAATTTTTTGTCTTTTTTCTAATTTTTGTCATTTTTGTCATTTTTGTCATTTTTGTCATTTTTGTCATTTTTGTCATTTTTGTCATTTTTGTCATTTTTGTCATTTTTGTCATTTTTGTCATTTTTGTCATTTTTGTCATTTTTGTCATTTTTGTCATTTTTGTCATTTTTGTCATTTTTGTCATTTTTGTCATTTTTGTCATTTTTGTCATTTTTGTCATTTTTGTCATTTTTGTCATTTTTGTCATTTTTGTCATTTTTGTCATTTTTGTCATTTTTGTCATTTTTGTCATTTTTGTCATTTTTGTCATTTTTGTCATTTTTGTCATTTTTGTCATTTTTGTCATTTTTGTCATTTTTGTCATTTTTGTCATTTTTGTCATTTTTGTCATTTTTGTCATTTTTGTCATTTTTGTCATTTTTGTCATTTTTGTCATTTTTGTCATTTTTGTCATTTTTGTCATTTTTGTCATTTTTGTCATTTTTGTCATTTTTGTCATTTTTGTCATTTTTGTCATTTTTGTCATTTTTATCATTTTTGTCATTTTTGTCATTTTTGTCATTTTTGTCATTTTTGTCATTTTTGTCTTTTTTGTCATTTTTGTCATTTTTTGTCATTTTTGTCAATTTTGTAATTTTTGTAATTTTTGTAATTTTTGTAATTTTTGTAATTTTTGTAATTTTTGTATTTTTTGTAATTTTTTTAATTTTTGTAATTTTTGTACTTTTTGTAATTTTTGTAATTTTTGTAATTTTTGTGAATTTTGTAATTTTTGTAATTTTTGTAATTTTTGTAATTTTTGTAATTTTTGTAATTTTTGTAATTTTTGTAATTTTTGTAATTTTTGTAATTTTTGTAATTTTTGTAATTTTTGTAATTTTTGTAATTTTTGTTATTTTTGTAATTTTTGTAATTTTTGTAATTTTTGTAATTTTTGTAATTTTTGTAATTTTTGTAATTTTTGTAATTTTTGTAATTTTTGTGATTTTTAATTTTTGTAATTTTTGTGATTTTTGTAATTTTTGTAATTTTTGTAGTTTTTGTAATTTATGTAATTTTTGTAATTTTTGTAATTGTTTTTGCTTTTGTGATTTTTGTACTTTTTGAAATTTTTGTTATAGTTTTGTTATTTTTATAATATTTGTTTTTTTGTAAGTTTTGTAGTTTTTGTAGTTTATGTAATTTTTTTTGTAAATTTTTCAAATTTTTGTAATTTTCGTAAATTTTGTTTTTTTTTGTAATTTTTGATTTTTTTCTAATTTCTGTAATTTTTCAAATTTTTTTAATTTTTGTTATTTTTGTAAGTTTTGTAATTTTTTGTTATTTTTGTAATTTTCGCAATTTTTGTTTTAATAGTTGTTATTTTTGTAATTTTTGTAATTTTTGTAATTTTTGTAAATTTTGTAATTTTTGTAAATTTTGTAATTTTTGTAATTTTTAAAATTTTTGGTTATTTTTGCAATTCTTGTCATTTTTGTGATTTTTGAAATTTTTGAAATTTTTATCATTTTTGTCATTTCTAAATCTTTTGTAATTTTTGTATTTTTTTTTTGTAATTTTTGTAGCTTTTGTAATTTTTGTTATTTTTGAAACTTATGTAATTTTGTAATTTTTAATATTTTAGTAATTTTGTTAATTTTTGTAATTTTTGTCATTTTTGTCATTTTTGTCATTTTTGTCATTTTTGTCATTTTTTTTTATATTTGTAATTTTTTTTATTTTTTGTTATTTTTTTATTTTTGGAATTTTTGTAATTTTGGTGATTTTTATTATTTTTGTCATTTTTGTTATTTGTTTAATTTTTTGTAATTTTTGTAATTTTTGTTATTTTTGTAATTTTTGTAATTTTTGTAATTTTTGTAATTTTTGTCATTTTTGTTATTTTTGTAATTTTTGTTATTTTTGTAATTTTTGTTATTTTTGTAATTTTTGTAATTTTTGTAATTTTTGTATTTTTTGTAATTTTTATAATTTTTGTAATTTTTGTAATTTTTGTCATTTTTGAAATTTTTGTATTTTTTGTTATTTTTGAAATTTTTTGTAATTTTTGAAATTTTTTATATTTTTGTAATTTTTGTATATTTTGTTTTTTTGTCATTTTTGTAATTTTTTTCATTTTTGTAATTTTTGTAATTTTTTTATTTTTGTAATTTTTTTAATTTTTGTAATTTTTGTAATTTTTGTAATTTTTGTAATTTTTGTAATTTTTGAAATTTTTGAAATTTTTTTAATTTAAGTTATTTTTGTAATTTTTGTAATATTTGTTATTTTTGTAATTTTTGTAATTTTTGTCATTTTTGAATATTTTGTCATTTTTGTCATTTTTGAAATTTTTGTCATTTTTGTAATTTTTGAAATTTTTGTATTTTTATTAAATTTTTGTCATTTTTGTATCTTTTGTTATTTATGTAATTTTTGTAACTTTTGTAATTTTTAATTTTTGTTATTTTTGTAATTTTGGTAATTTTTGTAATTTTGGTAATTTGTGTAATTTTTGTCATTTTTGTTATTTTTGTTATTTTTGTAATTTTTTTAATTTTTGTTATTGTTGTAATATTTGTTATTTTTTAATTTTTTTTTAATTTTTGGAATTTTCATATTTTTTGTAATTTTTGTAATTTTGTGTTATTTTTGTAATTTTGTTTAATTTTTGTAATTTTTGTTATTTTTGTAATTCTTTTAAATTTTGTAATTTTTTGTAACTTTTGTAATTTTTGAAATTTTTGTAATTTTTGTCATTTTTCGTAATTTTTGTAATGTTTGTAATTTTTGTTATTTTTGTAATTTTTGAAATTTTTTTTATTTTTCTCATTTTTTTCTTTTTTGTCTTTTTTTGTCATTTTTGTCATTTTTGTCATTTTGTCATTTTTGTCATTTTTGTCATTTTTGTCATTTTTGTCATTTTTGTCATTTTTGTCATTTTTGTCATTTTTGTCATTTTTGTCATTTTTGTCATTTTTGTCATTTTTGTCATTTTTGTCATTTTTGTCATTTTTGTCATTTTTGTCATTTTTGTCATTTTTGTCATTTTTGTCATTTTTGTCATTTTAGTCATTTTTGTCATTTTAGTCATTTTTGTCATTTTTGTCATTTTTGTCATTTTTGTCATTTTTGTCATTTTTGTCATTTTTGTCATTTTTGTCATTTTTGTCATTTTTGTCATTTTTGTCATTTTTGTCATTTTTGTCATTTTTGTCATTTTTGTCATTTTTGTCATTTTTGTCATTTTTGTCATTTTTGTCATTTTTGTCATTTTTGTCATTTTTGTCATTTTTGTCATTTTTGTCATTTTTGTCATTTTTGTCATTTTTGTCATTTTTGTCATTTTTGTCATTTTTGTCATTTTTGTCATTTTTGTCATTTTTGTCATTTTTGTCATTTTTGTCATTTTTGTCTTTTTGTCATTTTTGTCATTTTTGTCATTTTTGTCATTTTTGTCATTTTTGTCATTTTTGTCATTTTTGTCATTTTTGTCATTTTTGTCATTTTTGTCATTTTTGTCAGTTTTGTCATTTTTGTCATTTTTGTCATTTTGTGTCATTTTTGTCATTTATGTCATTTTTGTCATTTTTGTCATTTTTGTCATTTTTGTCATTTTTGTCATTTTTGTCATTTTTGTCATTTTTGTCATTTTTGTCATTTTTGTCATTTTTGTCATTTTTGCCATTTTTGTCATTTTTTTCATTTATTTCACTTTTGTCATTTTTGTCATTTTTGTCATTTTTGTCATTTTTGTCATTTTTGTCATTTTTGTCATTTTTGTCATTTTTGTCATTTTTGTCATTTTTGTGATTTCTGCCTTTTTTGATGTTATTATTGACATTCTTTTTTTTTGTTTTCTCGCATGACTTAAAATTTAAAAAATCACAGGATCGATCGATTCTGGAAAAATTCTTTCCATTTCAACCTAATAGTCAATGAATCTGTCGTCCATCTACTTGCGTTATGTTTGCTAAATATATGTTCCAATCTAATTAGAGGAGCACGCTCTCGCTTTTTGTACCAACAAGAGAGATGGCTCATTTGTATCCCCATAAAATGCCACTTAAGCTCGTAACTCAGCATGAACTAAGTATCTCTTGGCAGCGCTCTTCTACTACTCATGGTTGCAGATCAATTACTGACAGCGCATAGAAAAACTGCTGAACTATAAAGTTGAATCGACATTTCAGAAGGGGTAACGAAGCATTTTATGTCTTTAATGAAAAAAAAAAAAAACAAAATCAATTAATGAAACTTGCTTCTTTCTATTTAAGTTTGAATTACATTTCATAACTGAATATTTCACAACTTGATGATAAAAAAGAAACAAATATTTGGTATGTGATGGCAATGCTTCTAATAAATTCTACCCGCTTAATTTCACCAGCTTCAAAATCTTTTAACCTTCTATAAAATTTCAAGTTCTTACTAAAAAGGATTTCACTTCACCCAGATAAAGCCGACAAATGAAGTTACAAACGAAAATTAGGGTAATTCTCTTCATATAACTTCAGAATAACGTTTAAGATTCGAGAGACTATCTTAAACCAAAATCGAGAACTTCACCCAACAAGTCGGACCTGTACCTGTATAACCACGAATAAACAGAGACGAAAGTTGAAAAAATAAACATTGGCATACGGACGAGGAGCTCTGCTGAGTGTGAGGGCAGCGTTGTGCGAGTTCAGTGGCAAGGTGCTGAAAAATAGGTGATCTAGAGAAAATAGAAACTGGGAACAGCAGTTTGTTTGTTTCGAAGAAGGTCAGAAATTTTGCAGGGCAATGAGCACAGAGAGAAAAAACAGAGGAGAAGTGCTAAGTTAGTCTGTAAGAAGAAGGATGCAGAGGTTTTGCGGTTTCGGTAGGTCCAGATAGAAACCATCGGGCGTATCGATTGTCGAACTTATTTTGTTGCCTATCAAGCTATCCTATAGCCAAAACAAAATAAATCTCGTAGCACTGGGGAACGGCCATGGACAGAAATATGTTTCAGTGTATTTTTGGTAACCCAAAACCAATCGGTTTATAGAACTTGAAAATATCGAAAAAAAATCGCAGCAACAGGAAATTGGTGGCGTGATCCGTTGTTTTATTTTGGACAAATCAGAATCCGCAAAAGAAGAAGAATTTCATACGGATATGGGCCACCAAGCTTCCCTCATATCCGCAGCGTATAAAGCCGTAAGAAGTCGTCTTTATCTTCCTTCAGACGTGCCGCTCTTGATATCGGCCTTACGAACATTTTTCGGTCGACCTGAGCTTGTCATCAAATCGCCGCTGAATAAAATCCATCAAGTATTTCCGTCAAAATGGGATCGCCTAGACAAAACAGAGGGAGTATTTTGCAGACCCGATTTCTGTACAGGAACTAGTCGAAAAGCTTCCTGTCCCATGGCAAACCTAGGTTTGCTTACGAAATTCAACACCAGTTCGTTATGTTGAAAACGTTTGGCTAAATTCATGTCCGTATTGATGACCATGGCCAGTAGACCCTCCTTCAAAAGTCGGAGCTTTGGAAACATTACTCGATCGGGCTCGAAAAAACGTAGGCCGAAAGAAAAGGGATTATTGCACACCCACGCACCCGGATAGGATCCACCAGAAGTGACGGATGTTACTTTGCAAGTTCACCATCAACCAAGTAAGCCTGGCTTCTGTTGCGGATGAGAGGAACACCGGGTAGCTGTGTGCCCATAATTTAAAGCAGCCAGCGTGGACAATCGTTGTCAATTGGTCGAGCTAAAGAAACTATGCAGAACTTGCTTGAATAGTCACGAAAAGTGGCCTTGCCAGTCCTGGACAGGATGCGGAGTCGAAGGATGTCGCCATAAACACCACACACTTCTGCATCCATCAGCCAACAACAACTAGAATATCAGTTTTTCCGCTAGTCCTCGTAAGCATGGTTGTCCATTTCTCCCCGAGCGGCTTGAAAAATGCAACTCAGTGAACTTTTCGTTCTGAAACACTTGCCCTGCTCTGTTAAGACGCCGGGCGTACACCCAATCAAAGAGCAGAGAACGCTTCGCCAGGGTGAGAGCAAGAGAAAAAAATCATCACATTAAGTGTAGGGGAGCAGCGCTAAAGCAACTCAGTAGGCTTGGTTCTTTCGCAACAAGAAAAAGAAGAAGAAGAAGCAATATCGTTTCGTGCTGTTTGTTTGCCTACTGTGGTAGCAAGAGAAGGAAAAATGCACTTCAGTTGTGTGTTCCGGGATTTCTCCTGCTCACACAGTAGTGTTGCTATTGGGGCACCGGTTTTGCTCGGCACATGGCTTCGGCTGTACTCGGAAACGAGTGTAGAGCATTTCGGAATGAAGTGTGGTGCTCTACAAATCGTAGAAGATAACGGTGCGATTTACACAGCGCACTGTCGAATTTGAGAAATGCGGACCAACCATGCTCGTAAGGTTTGAATAGGACACTTCATCGATGAGGGCTCGTCTTACACCCTTCCAGAAGAATCCTTCACCAATCAACTGGACGTGGATGGCCCTAAGCAGCCGTTTACTCTGTAGTGGATTGGGAATGTAATCCGGTAGGAACATTAGTCGTAGCTAGTGGAACTGAATAATTCCGCAAAAAAGTACTTATTGAACTCACACTGTTCGTCGTCCAATGATCCCTTCGCAAACTTAAAAAAACATCGTGAGCTGTCGCGCCGCTTTCCTCACCTTCGTGGTCTTCCGATAGAAGGTTTTGAACTCGTACAGCCACTATTACTGATAGGTGTGGACAATTTACGACTTCGTGTACCACGATGCTCCGTAAAGGCGGTCCAAAAGATCCGATCGGGGCGAAGGGCAGATTGGGTTCCGACCACGCTAGCCGTCATAAATCTACACCAGAATACAGACCAGAATACAGTTTGGGTGTAACGATTTCGAACAGTATTCTTAAAACCAAAGAAACCAGACGGGCTAGGCAACTCCTACAAAAAACAACACGATGATTGGAATCCTTTGGAAGTCTAACGACCTGATTCTTCCTGACAGCTATCCCATGGCTTCCCGTAGGGAAAAATGCTTGAACAGAAGATATGCACGGAACCCACAACTGTTCGTGAGCAGATTGCCGAATACATGCGTAAGGGGTGTATGCGCATCAGGCCGCATTGGAAGAGCTGAAGTTCGGAACGTGTAATGTATCTCCCTCTGGGCGTCGTGACCAATGCTAAGAAGCCAGGAAAATCTGAGATGCGGCAGCCAAGGTCGGTGGAACATCTTTCAACTCGAACCTTCTCAAGGAGCCAGACCTCTAAACCCCATTTCTCCAGGTTCTCTACCAGTTCTGCCAGTTCCTAGTGGCAGTGTGTGGTGATTTGATGGAAACGTTCCATCAAATCAAGATTCGATGGAAACGTTTCATCAAATCGAGATTCGATTTCCCGACTTCCAATCTCAACGGTTTCTCTGCCGTGAGCATCCAACGGGGAAACGAAAGTCTTCATCATGGATATGGCAATATTTGAGTCTACCTGTTCCCCTGCTCCAGCCCTTCTCATTAAAAATCTCAATCCCCGAGAGCTCGCTTCAGAGTATCGTCGCGCAGCTGCAGCCATTGCAAACAACACCTCCGTAGATGACTACTTGGGCAGTTTCCTGTCAATTGACGAAGCGCTGGAAGTCGTTAAAGAGATAAAGTTGGTGCATTCCAAGGGCTGTTTCACGCTACGACGTTTCTTGTCTAATGAAGCGGAAGTTTTGCGAGGAATCGCTGAGTTTGCTGAGGTCAAAGAAAAGGTTCCCACTCTGGAAAGTGGGGAGAAATCAGAATCGGTGCTGGGAATCAAGTGGCTGCCGAAAGACGACTTATTCATCTACTTATCTGCACTTCGAGATGACCTCGAACAAATCCTTAACGAGCAGCACATTCCAACTAAACGCGAGGTCCTCAAGGGAGGAATCCAGTGATTTTTGAAATGAATTTTCCGCTTCGCAGCGAAATAAATCCGGAGCGAAAATGCGAAATAGCAGTTGAAACAAAAATTGCAGCCGGAGTCGCCGAAGTGAACGCGACCTTCGAGTGAGTTCCTTGTGATTCATCCGAAAGCTCCGAGAGCGGAAGAAACGCCCCTCGGACATCGTACCAGAGCACGATGCCCGAAGGGTGCATACATAGGATGGGATTCGGATCCGAGCTGCGCTGTAACAGTTTTTCGTCGTTTTTTCTATACTTTTCTGCAGAGCCCATTGAAAATAATTGTCATCGTTTGAATTTAATTATAAATGAATATGAAAAATTTTCAAAATGATGACAGTTAATTAAATGAAAATTAAATCTTTTGAAAATTTTAACAGAGTGCATTTAAGTTATTTTTTAAAAGATTTAAAAAAAGATAGAAGATGATTGTATTTCAACGACACTCTATAGTTGCAATAAATTTATGTTTATAAAATAATGAAATTTCAAAAATGTTTTTCTAGGAACTTTGCAATAAAAAGTTCAACAGTAAACTTTGTTTGATTTGTCATTTTGAAAATGTTTTCTACATTATTATACTTACAGATTTTCTCTGAATTTATCCTTTCTAATTATTGTATACGTTTATTGAAGAAGGAGTTTCGGATTTCAGCATTTTAAAAGCAAGTAGGAAAAAAGGAAGGAAAATTTAAAAGATTTTTTTTTTTAATTTATTTTTTATTTCAATGGTACAAAATGAAATACAATCAAAACATGAACATATCCATTGCCGGGACATAAAAAAGGTATTTCGGATTTGAAACGAACGAATTTTGCAGATTCGTTGTAGAATTAACTGGATTTATTCAAAAAGAAATTTTATGAATGTTCTAATATATTCTATAAAAAATCATAGATTTTACAATTATGAAAATAATTCATGTGTATGTAAAATTCATCTGAAAATGGACAAAACTTGAATAAAGTATGAACACAAAAAAAAAATATACATCCCAACATTTATCAATAATGAAAATCGCAAAAAAAGGTAAATCCAGCAATTTGACTGCATAAAATACATAAGGTTATTTTAAAAATCAAAATTTAGATTCAGATGGATCTCAGATTCAATTTTCATAAAATTTAGATTCAGATTTCAGATTTGGATTCCAAATTCAGATGAATTTCAGATTCAATGTTCACACTTTAAACTTATATTCAGATTTCAGATTTAGATTTGAGATTCAGTTTCAGATTTCATATTCAGATTTCAGACTAAGATTTCAGATTCAGGTTTCAGATTCAGATTTCAGATTCAGATTTCAGATTCAGATTTCAGATTCAGATTTCAGATTCAGATTTCAGATTCAGATTTCAGATTCAGATTTCAGATTCAGATTTCAGATTCAGATTTCAGATTCAGATTTCAGATCCAGATTTCAGATTCAGATTTCAGATTCAGATTTCAGATTTCAGATTCAGATTTCATTCGATTTTGGCAACATAAAATTCCGGGCGTGTTGCCAAAATCGAACGGGGTCTGTATTTTGAAATGTTTGATTATATTAATTTTTTGGATTAAATAATCCAAATTACAGAATCAAAACATGTTATTTGAATAACATAATTCAAATTTTTTATGGGGTTTTGCAAAATTGATCGTAGGAAAATAGTTCAATTTTTTGTATTTCAATTTTTCATTGCATGATACTGCTGATTTTAAACGAATAGTTAATTTTTTTCAGAATGTATTGGTTATTGGTTATTCAGACTATTAAATACAAAACTCTTCAAAACTCTTATTTCAGAATTCAATTTTAAATTCAAAACGTGTTATTCAATTTACAATATAATAATTAAAGTTTTTGTTTACTTACATTCATATTCCGATCCTTTTTTTTTTCAAATACTTCACATTATCACAAATCACTTCATCACATATGTAAGTAAAGCTTATGAACACTGATACATGAAACAGTAGTCAATTCCACATACGCACGACGCTATAGAAAAAGTACCGCCACGTCCGCACAGCATCGAAGCACGGGTGAAACTGAATGTCTTCGCAAGCAATATCAACAACACCAGCCGCCACGCTACTGAACCAAGTGAACGGACCGTGAGCCAACACACTGAAATGCGATTGCGTACATTCGAAAGAAACAAGAAATTTTAAGCTGTGTGGGTGCGTGAAGTTGGACTTCTACAGAAAAAGACCGAAAATATTCTAAGTTCGGAATCTCAAAGCCGCTGCGCCTTCGGAAAACCACCCATTTATTCATTTGGAGGCGGAATCGATGAACGGGAATGAATTTTTTCTTGCCGGGAATGAGCATGTTTGACACCCTTTGGTTTCATCTCGTTCTTCTTAGTACATGGCAAAATTCTCATGCAGGGTATCCGGGCCCGTGGAACGCAGTGGGACGAAAATATTCCGCAGTATCTCTACGTGCGAGAATGGACGAATCTGTTCCCAGACCTAGAACGAGTGCGAATTCGCCGATGTTACTTTCCGTCTTCATTCCTAAAAATACTCGAGAACCTGCAAAAACATGCCTTTGTAGACGTGAGTGAGGCCGCATTCTCCAGCGTGGCCTTATTTCGTTTGGAGATTAATGGAGTGATTTAAATTGCTTTCGATGGATCCACAACTATGGTTGCTCCGCTCAAGACTGTCTCAATTCCTCGACTCGAACTGAAAACAGTCGTTCTAGGAACACGTCTCCTTAATTCGATATAAAGTCAACACACCTCTCGCATTGGCCACCGAAACATGTGGAGTGACGCAGGAGTCTGCCTAGCGTAATTCGTTCCAAAATCACTGAAAATACCACCAATTTGTTTCGGTACGAGTCAGTGAATTTCTAACGTTAATCGATCCCAGAGACTGGAGACGGGTACCTGCAAAAATGAATGTGGCCTATCAAGTAACTAAGTGAAAAGAAGGACCACAACTATCGTTGGAGAATCCATGGTTCCGGGCACCAGAACTCCTCTCCACGGACCCGAACAATGTTGGTCAAAAGCGCGCCTGAAGACCTTACAACTTAAACCTTGGGCACTTCTCTCCACATCCAGGAATCATCGACACTACTCGCTTCGATTCCTGGACTAAATTGCTTCGAACCACGGCATTCACGTTTCGTTATATTGACAGCTTCAAACGGGACCAAGCTGGCGATCAAATAGAGCTCGGCTGCTCATCCAGATAGAGTTCGAACGTGCAGAACGCCTGTTTTGTGGAATCGCTCAAGTGGAATCGTATCCCGAGGAGACTGCGCATCTTTCCGAAATACAAGGCCCCCCCTGAAAGTCGTCACGGTGTCGTCTGTAAGTCCAGCTCAATCTACAAGTATTGGCCTTTCCAGGATGAATGTGGTCTTTTGCGAATGCGCCACCTGCACCATTCGCACCGACAGAAGCTTTATTACGTTTCTGATCGTCGACAGGTACCATCGTCGTTTCCGACACGCCAATCGGGAAACCATCGTCAACGAGATCCGAAAACGTTTCGAGATTCCCAAGTGCACCGGCTATGGCACCACTTTCGAAGTTCCGACTGACAGTATTCGTGTGCCCTTTCACATCGGTAGTCTTGGACTATTCCGGGCCAGTTATCGTAAAGGTGGGCCGACGCAATGAAAAACGCTGGGTAGCCCTCTCCACGTGCCTGACTATCCGTGCTGTACATTTAAAAGTGGTCCAATCACTAAGGGTCTGCCGAATGATTTCTAGACGGACAACGCTACTTACTTCAAAGGTGCCAGCAACATTCTGAAGGAGGAGATTGCTGCTAAGACCAACGCCTTTGCTCTCACGTTTGCCAGCGCCAAAACTAGCTGGGAGTAGATATATTAAAACTTCCACTCCGTACATGGACGGGGCATGGGGGAGGCTGATCTGCTCAGTCAAAGTAGTGAGCAGTGCTATCTTAGAAATATCTTGAAAACCGGACGATGAAACGTTGGAAACCATCCTCTACGAAGCCGAACCTACGGTCAACAGTCGACCGTTGGAGTTGGCCAACCAAGAAGCGTTGACCCCAAAACATTTGGTTGTCCAACTGGAGCGGAGATTCTGGCTGAAAACTGGCGCAGTATATAACCGATCGAATCTGGACGAGGTGGCTGAAGGAATATTTGCCCATGATCTCTCGTAGGATGTTTGAGGAAACCAAGGATCTGGAAGACGGTGATCTGGTCATGATGCCTTACGATGCGATACGGAACCAGTGGATTCGAAGTAGAGTGGAGCAAGCAATTACGGGACGTGACCGTAGAGTAAGAGAGGCCGTAGTGCGGACAACTTCGGGTACCGTTAGGAAGGCAGCGTCGAAATTAGCTGAAGACGTCGTCGAAAAGTGTGAACCTGAGACAGTGGTTCCAGATTTGCACCAATGTTCACGGATACCCCGATACCCCGATTGTCGCAACACTGCTCGACGCGACGCTGCATCAGCTGACAGAATTCACTTTTGCATAGAGAACTGTCACGAGTGAAGGGTCATGTGCTTAACTGAGAGAGCAAAAATAGAAAAATATGGACAAGAATAGTTTGAGCAATCGAACAGAAAGAAAAACCTTTAATTAGAAACCTGTCGAAAGCTAGCTTCTGTCGAAGTCTAGAGTATCTACTCTTATTATTATTGTGTAGGATATTCAATACAGAGGCGAAGATGATGTTGAGGTTCTCCCCTTGATGATAAGGCATACTCTAAGAAATCAAGTGTGTGTTTATTGGAACGACTTAGCGTATAAAACTTAATACTAAAACACACGATTGGGCAATTCGCGTATTGACGCAAACCTGCGTTGAATAACTCATTTCAGCAGGTTTGAGCCCAGACACGTCTGGAAGGAAGAAAGAGTTAGTGAAGGGGGGGTACTCTTAAGTTTCAGACTTGCGGAAAGCCAGTGCGCCAGATACCAGCTTAAAGGTGGCAGCCAGTGCAAATATTTGCGGCTAGCAAATGCCGCGTCTTTCAGCCAGAGGAGCCAATTTCAGCCATAGGAGCCAGAGAAATCAATCTTCATTTTCCACGGCAGGAAGGAAGAATTTCAATATTCGAAATCAAGATTGGCCAGCGCAGAGGTCTAAAGGTCCAGAGAGAAGTTTGGATGCAGCTTATAACCGAGAGGGTTATTCTCGTGGTGTGGTGTTACGCTGCGGTCAAGATGCGTGTGCTCGCATTGGACTGCTGGAAGGGCATTCTGGCACTTTGGTGAAGGTTGTTTAGGCGCCGGTCAGGTTCCAGCCAAGCTGGACGACGACTTTAGCCGGAGATCGAGATTGGAATGAAATGCTCACTACAAGAGTTCATTTTGCAATATTCAGCTACGCTACCGTTAGCATGCAACTGGTAATTTCCGATGGCTGGAAGAAGTTTTTGTTGTTGCGGGAGAGCTCGACAGTCGACGATGCTATTCAACATTCTCAATTGGCGAATTGAGAGGAGGTATTGAAACCCACGATTGGGCAATTCTCGTATTGACGATTGTTGGTGGAACTAGCAATCGCTAGTGTAGAGTGTAGTTTCGTAAGGACCTTACTGAGTTAGCAATATAAGATCAGTTATGTTCCACACAGTGGAGGAATTCAATCTTAATGCATCAAAAATTCAGTGACTATTAAATATAAGACCTAAAATTTGTTTAAAAAATTTGATCACATTTCTTACACTATTTAAAACTTTTGTATAAACAATTTGTATTTTTGGCATAGATTGCTTAGTAAGAGGTCAACGAAGTTGTTCCCGTTGACGATTTTTTGTCTCCATGTAATAACCGATTAGGAATATTCGTATAAACGTTTGAACTAGCGACTTTTATTTGTCTATAGTTTTTGGCATAAAAAAGCTGGTTTAAAATAGTGTTTTATATGAATGCATGTTATATTGAATGCTAAACACTATAGTCATATATAAATAACAGTTCAATGTCAAATCTGATTTGATGAAGACAGAAACACACTGCTGGGAAATGAAAAATAATGTAGGGTACCTTCAAAAACTTACAAACAACAACTGAAACCTTCTGGAAGGAAAGAAATTCAAACGATGCAAGTGATGATGTGCATCTTCAGCTTTCTTCATAGGGGGCATCAATGATGTGGTACCGAAAGCACTCAAAGAGGCTGCTGCTGCTGGCAGTCAACTGCGAAGTTATTCATACCATATGGAATGCTCTCTGTTGTGCGTGCAGCAACATTTTGGAACAACTTTATAATTCCAAATTTAATGTGATTGTATCGTCATGTTCTTTGATTCAAAACTTACCGTGTTCTCCGGTTGATGCAGCTCGATTCATAATTGTATTTTGTTCCCATCGATTTACTTTTCTTCTGCTGATTGATCGATGCAGTCAACCATCAATGTATCAAATGCAAGCTTCATTTCTGGTTCTGGTAGACAAGATGCCTCATTTGGCTTTGCGGGAACTCTCCTTTAAAAGGCATCTTTGCGCACTTTAAATGTAAGTATTCAGTTCTTGCCTCGACTTGTTGTTGTTGTTGATCGCGGATGGATCTTGGAATTTGGTACGTTGTTTTTTTCTTCCGTTTGCCGGCTTCTGGCTTCGGCCTTATTTCTTCTTCGCTTTGCTCAAGTAACCTCCATCCAGGTGACGCACATTCAACAAACACATGACGATGACCGAGTTCTGCTACAGCACCGGTGAGTGTCACGATTGTCTAAGCGAAAGAGAGAAATCATCGAAGAAGCAGAGGGGAGAAGACCCGATTCTTCGCCGGGGTACATTACATGTTTATTGAACTTGGAAAACGCGAAACGACGGAACAAAAAAAAACTGTAAGAAAACAAACCGGTATAGTTAGGCCTGTTGCATCTTCGGCGCACACCCTTGGCTTGGCAGATGAAGGCCACTACGCACCGGGAGAACAAACAGGCGGAAAGTGCAAGCACACGCAATCAATTTTCTCCCGCAACTCGACCTCCCCCAAAGAAAATCGACCTCAAAAGGTGCAAGAGATGCTCCGAATACAGAAAGAAAAACATCCCACACCGAAGTCTCTCTATCAAATCCGGAAAGCAGCACACGATTAGCCCGATTTCGGCACGAATCGCCAACTGAATCTCCACACGCAATTTCTACAATTACTCGTTCAATTATTCACTTAATTTCACCGGGCTCAAGCATTTCGGCTTATTTGACGACCATGGGCCCAGCACTCTTCCGAAATTCGCGAACACTCTCGCGACGTCACGTTATCTTGGAGGCGGCCCGCGCGATCGGTTTCGTATCTAGAGACGTACTGATCGCTGCAGCATCTTCGCCGGAGCGACTCAGCTAAAAAGAAAAATTCTCCACTGATCCGAAAAACCCCGTCGTGAGTGGATAATTACGCGCGACCGGCAGCGACGGCTTAAGCTACGGAATGGGAAAAAATAAAAACCCCGGCGGGAGCGATTTAAGTCGTACCGCCGCCTTTGCTGAGCCGGAACCAGAGAGCGTCGTCGCCTTGGATGGTACGCAAATGTAGAAGAGAGCGTCTACAACCAGAGGGAGCGGGCGAAGAACTTTTTGGTTAATCCGACGGCGACGACGACGCGAGCAAACCGGTTCTTGTTTCCTCTTCTCCGGGCGAGAAAAATCAAGCTTAACGCGACGCGCACCAGACAACAGCAACCGACTCACATCGACCGGCGACGGGAACGACTTTGCTCACTGGGAGACACTTATCACCACTGGGTTGGGTAGTTACACCATTCATGACCCGCGTGAGTGAAGTGGATCGTCTTCATTTTTTTTTTTCCTCTCTCTGGGTACAGTACTGGACAAATTGAATATGCAAATGTTTTCCGACCATGCATACGTAAGGTTTAGTCAGTCAGGAAAGCACAGTGAGAGAAATAATACCTAAAACTGTGCAGGTGTTTCAGAGAAAAAATCAAATTATAATCAAATCAAATGTTTTTAATTCGTCTTGGTACATTTTTTTACCTAAAAATGATAACATTTTCAAAGGTGATGGGAAGTAATAAAGAAACATGAGATATTAAAAAAAAAAGAAAGAACAGTAGCCGTCAATATCATAAATTTCTCGAAAAATGTACAACGCTCATCTGCAGGACTTGATCCCGCAATTTTCGTTTCAGTATTACGGCGCGTTAGCCAATTACACCACGGTGAACGTGATGAAATAGGCTCGAGTATGAGTACAGGTCAAGCTCCTTCGGTCATAAGCTGGATCTTCTATCGATGTATTTTTTTTTTCCTTTTTTTCTCAGAGATCTTAAACCAAGTTATCGATGTACATCTCGCACATGTTCTTCGCTCACTATTGATCTCTCTGTTGTTTCTCTATCACCGCCAGTGATGCCACATTTCTATCGGTATTTTTAAACCCAAAAAATCTTTTATCGGTATGTAAATCCTAAAAATCGGTATGAAAATCGGTATTTGAGGTGGATATTCAAAAATGCTTACATTTTCAAATTCCTAACGTATTTTTCATTAAATAGAAGCTTGAGCAATTCTAAGAACTCTTATGAATGTTCATTTTTAGTTCAAAACTAGTTAACGAAATGTGTTTTATCATATATTATTGCATTTTCTCCGTAATTTTGTTCTAGGTAACACTAGTTTACACAAAATGACGGTTTTGAAATTTTAACACAACTTTATGTTTGTTATTGCTTGTACTTTTTTTTATTTTAAAACTATCTACTTTTGCTGACGAAAGCAAAAATCACAATTGAAAATTCAGCAGAAAATCCGAAATTAGTTTTTCTTTCCGGTACTCATAACTGAACGGAAATTTATTTTAAAAGTTACCGTTTGATAAGAAAACTAAGGGCATGGCGAGCACCTTCAGTTTACACGTTCTTTAGACGTATAAATTAAGTTAAAACTTGAGACTTTAATTGATGTTTGGCTAAACAGGGATGTAAATTTGATAATTTCGATAAGGCAATAGAACGAGGTCAATCTCAAGAAAATTTTAATTTAGTGAGCACTTACAAATCCAATGGCTTTTTGACGTTCGAGGTAAATATGGGCTCAAGTTGATGTTCTTCGTTTTATTGATGGTTTTTCGCCAATCTGGCCATTTCAGCTTTCAAAGCTTTTAGTGTTAGGTATGAGCTCTAGCGATTAGAAAAATAAATGATTGCAGAATGTTGAAAAAGCTGTTGCTTTATTTTTTTTTTCAGCCAATGAAAAATTAATTTTATGTTATGAAAAATCACGCATTATACATATGAAAGTCCATGAATTTTATGCGAAAATAAATGAGGAATGTGCTCTAAAAGAAGGGGTTCTTTCGAAAAAGAATTAAAAACAAATAGTTTTACTATAACTGAATGTACCCATTTTGCCTGGCGTGGTCTTTAATTCTGCGATCTTTGCATTTAGGTACTTATGATATCATTTATTTGGCTAATAAGATGCAGAAGGATTGAAGATTATACCGATGATATGACATACCGTGTATCTGATTGCACTTCAAATCTCGACATACCACATGGCGACGAGTTGAACAAGGATTATATTCAAACCGTGTATATATTTCCTTGAAAAGTTAGCATTTCACAAGACAAGAGCATTTATGTGGTCGTCTATTGAGATTGATCTTTAGAAACTTCTATTGGCAGTCGCAGAAGGTCAAATATCAGCCTTGAGCTTAGTCCATTGGCTTTGAGGTTGAGTACCATAATAGATAATAGTGCATCATTTGACAGAACAAAGGAACAAAACTGCGCGAACAACTGAACGAATTATGAGAGTGAGCCGTAGAGATCTTTGCAGAATACTTTAAAAGTTATTCAGATTAAAGTTACGCCACGCCAGCTATCGCACTTTGTTTTCTCTCTACCGGACCTTTACTAGGAAAGCTATAATGAAGTGTGAATGTTGAAGTGGAATGATTTTGAATTAAAATCTTAAAAATCGGTATGAAATCGGTATGTTTTGCCAAAAATCGGTAATCGGTATATACCGATTCTTGGTCAAAATTTTGCTCAAAAATCGGTATAAATACCGGAAAATCGGTATGTGTGGCATCGCTGATCACCGCCCAGCGACTCGATATTTTTACCGAGCGAGCACATGGCGAGCATTTTCAGGTACGAAAATGTACCAAGTCGAATTAAAAACATTAGATTTAATTTCAACAAAGCAACACACCCCTGTGTAACTGGTCTGCTCGAAACCTTATGCAGCACTGATTGCTTCTTCATAAGAATGTTAGTAGCGGCAAGTCCGATGCAATCGACTTTGTGCTCGTTTTGGCTTTGAGAGAGTGTTGCAGCAAACGACGACCATGACAATGTTGTACGAGCATCTCTATCACGGACATCTCTTTGATTGAACATAGCAGGGTGCAAAATGGAAAGATGTTCTGGCAGATGGGTTGCGCACTAAATCTGAAGAACTTTTTTTGGCAACAACCGATTGCAGTTACGACGTTGTCATTTTGACCGAAACTGGCCTGAATGATTCTTTCGACTCTGCCCAACTTTTTGGAACTAATTATTCAGTTTTTCGATGTGACCGTAGTTCGCGCAATAGCATCAAAACATGTTTCGGAGGAGTTTTGATTGCAGTGAAACAATGTCACATCAGCCGTCACGTATCCACAATGTACGGGAGCGATTTGGAGCAAGTTTGTGTCGCTGCCAACATTTGCGGAAACAAATTGCTTTTCTGTGCCATATACATTCCGCCTGACAAGAGTAGCAGTGTCCAGGTCTTCGAGTCCCACATGGCTTCTTTACGCGAATTATGCACCCTGGCTTCTGAAGATGAAAATGTGCTGGTCTGTGGCGATTACAATCAGCCCCGTTTGCTATGGGAAAAAAATGACATTGGAGCCAAGTTGCTTAACGTAACACCTCTAAGTGCTGCTGCTGCATCATTGATTGACGGCACAAACTCGCTGAGCTTGGCCCAATTCAATATGGTCAAGAATCACAATGGACGGATATTGGATTTGGTTTTCGGTTCCAGTGACGAGCAAATTGACGTTTGTCGGGCCCATGATTCATTAGTATCGATCGACTTGCACCATCCTCCCATCGTTTTCGATCTGCCCGCTGCTCCGGTTATCAACGAGGCTCCATCAAACCTACCGACACATTGTATTAGGCCACTAAATTTTCGAAAGCTGAACTTTGATCTCCTTTCGCAATATTTGAGCGTCATTGACTGGGATGCACTCTTCGACAACTCATCGATTGACAACATGACTGAGTTATTTTGCAGCATGATCAACAGCTGGTTAAATCTACATGTGCCTAGGTTTAAACCACCTGTTTCACCCGCTTGGAGCACACCCACTCTTCGGCAACTGCGACGTGATAAAAATGCTTGTTTACGTAGACATCGTAAAAGCCGGAGTGAAGACTCACAAGCACAGTATAAAATAGCCAGCAAAGCCTATCGTAGATTGAACACCTCACTGTACAAGCTCCATGTATTACGCATACAATCTGGTTTACGCAATAATCCTAGAAGATTTTGGAACTTCGTCAATTCTAAACGAAAATCCAATTCAACTCCATCATCAGTATTTTACCAGGAAGCTGTTGCTGACTCTCCACAATCGTGTTGTAATTTGTTTGCGGAACATTTTCGGTCCGTTTTCTCGGATACCACTTCTTCTGAACGTGAGTGCACTGAAGCTACTAATCATGTTCCCGTCGATGCAATCGATTTCAATACTTTTACTATCAATCAAGAACATATCGTATTAGCTGCGAGGAAACTGAAGACCTCTTTTGCACCGGGACCTGACGGAATTCCTTCTGCTATCTCTTGCCGCTGCATTGAAGCTGTAGCATCACCTCTAGCCCGAATCTTTAACTGCTCCTTCCAGCAACGAAAATTTCCAGATATATGGAAATCATCGTTTATGTTTCCAGTGTTTAAAAATGGAGATCGACGTAACGTGAAACAGTACAGAGGCATCACTAGTTTGTCTGCAGGATCCAAGCTCTTCGAAATAATCGTTAGTCAGGCTTTATTACGAGCATCATCACAATACATTGCAGTTGAACAACATGGGTTCATTCCGGGTAGATCGGTGTGTACCAATATGTTGGAATACACATCGTATTGCCTTAAACAGATGGAGAGAAAAATGCAAGTTGATGCTGTCTATACTGACATAAAAGCTGCATTCGATACAATCGATCATAGAGTTTTACTTGCAAAGCTAGCCAAGCTTGGTGTGCATGGCAACATGATTGATTGGCTGAGATCATTTCTAACAGAACGCTCTATAAGGATTAAGTTTGGTGAAAGCATATCGTTTCCTTTTACTAACCGATCTGGCGTGCTCCAAGGAAGCAACTTAGGCCCGTTGCTGTTTGCTCTATTTTTCAATGACCTTATGATCAGCTTAGATGAAGGAACCTGTATTGGATATGCGGATGATCTCAAAATATTCATGCCAGTGGAATGCGTTGCTGATTGTGCTCGTCTTCAAATGTTGATAGATCACTTTAGTGTATGGTGTAGATATAACAAACTATCGGTTAGTGTTCCAAAATGTTCTGTTATAACCTTCCACCGCAAAAAAACACCAATTATTTACGATTATAACATCGGCAATCAGTTGCTAAACAGAGTTTCTGAAGTTAACGATCTTGGAGTTATCCTTGATTCGCAGCTAACGTTCAATAGCCAACGTTCCTCCGTGATAAATAGAGCAAATCGTCAATTAGGCTTTATCTGTAGAGTGGCGCGAGAATTCACAGATCCGTTATGTTTGAAGTCCCTCTACTGCGCTCTTGTCCGATCAATAATTGAACACGCTGCTATTGTCTGGGCACCATATCAGCTGCATTGGATTCTACGAATTGAACGCGTGCAAAAGCGGTTCGTCCGATTCGCTTTACGACACCTGCCTTGGCGTCATCCTGAACAGCTTCCTGCTTATCCCGACCGGTGTCAGCTTTTGGGATTAGATACCCTTGAACGCCGCCGAAAAATTCAACAAGCCACTTTTGTCGCCAAGATATTGAACGGAGAAGTACAGTCGCCAAACTTAATTAGAACTATCGACTTTAGCGCCCCATCGAGAACTTTACGGTCCTATTCGTTGATATCGAGTCAAGTTCACAGAACATCCTATGGATACAATGAGCCATTAACAGCTATGATGCGCATATTCCAGGACACGGAGCACCTTCATCGATTTGGAGAACCAACTAGTAGTTTAACTCGCCGCATGTATCAGTCCAGATTGTTCCGTTCTATTTGAGTGTAGTGTAATTTATATCATTCATTTAAACATTTATTGTACGATGAATTAATTAACTAAATAAATAAATAAATAAATAAATAAATTTCCAGGAAACGATTTCCAGCTTTGATACGGAAAACCGTAAATTTTGTAGCCTCACCCATGACTTCCGACAGACTAAGGGAGTCCACAACAAGTTCGGATCGTCTTAAAACTTGATTCATCGTTGATAAAATCCAGGAATTACTTCGAATCTTCCGAATACTTGACGTTGCTCTTAAAAAGTCAATTTCCGAACAATCTTGAACAGCTTTATGGCGTAACTGTAGTGGTACAATTAACCGCGGCGATTGATCCGGACTGACGAACTGCTTAAAAAATGTAAACAATAACAGAAAGTCGCAAGAGAGAGAGAACGTCAGTTCGCTACTTTTCTAGAATCGACGAATAGTAAATGTTCACTAGAATTGTTGCTAGTTGAACAGATTGGAAATCATTAGTGAAATGTTGCCAATATGACTTGTCTAGAATAAATGTGATTGTATTAACGATTTCCGATACAAATAGTGCTTTGTTTTAATTGATATCACAACAGTTTATAGGCCGAGTAGTTAACTGGCTGTAGTTTTGTTTCAATTTCTGGTATAAAATTGATGATGAATCCAAAGGTAGTCAACCAACCCTCAGAGACCAGCATCAACCCAGGCCGAGTACATCACAAGGTAGCCGGGTTCTCGATAGAACTGCTGTTCAATGATCGAGCGGAGATCTTTGGAGCCTGGAAGTTGCGCCTTGAGAGACGTTTGGCCAGGTTGAAGCTCTCCCATACCTCGGTCCGTTTTCCGGTGGAGGAGGTAGATTCGCTGCCTTGGAACAACATTGAAGAGGTTCCAGAGAGGGATGGAACAGGAGGTTGTTGCGATGGACGAGCTTGTGATCGTCATCAACAACTACAGGGTGACAAAAAAGTCCGGTCACACTTTTTTGGGGTCGACCGTAGCCTACACGTTGCATCTCTCTGGTGCCATCTATATGTCAAATGAAAGGGCTAACTCTGCTGCCCAAAGTGGCAGAGTTTCGTTTCTGTGCAGTTTGTTTACATTGTGTTGTGAGCCATGGCAGAGTTAGGGGCAGCTGTTATCGCTGCTCGGTTTGGCGCGCAGATGACGAGATTATTTTTTCGGACGAGAAGCTGTTCGTTTTCATTTCGAAGGGTGAATGGCCTCCGTCGTCCCTGGATCTGAATTCTCTGGATTATTTCGTGTCGGGCTACATGATGTCGAAGCTGAACGAGTATAAAATAACAAACTTGGAGCAATTCAAGCGAGTTATCACGAAAACCTGGGACGAGATGCCGATGGAGTTGCGCGCCGCTTGCGACGACTTTCCAAGACGTCTGAAGCTGGTTCGATCAGAGAAAGGTGGTGTAATTCCGAAAAATCGTCTGTGAAGTATCTTTATGGGTTACTGAATGAAGCTATGAAAGCCAAATTCAGATTTTCTTCTTTTTCTTTGAAATATTGAGATTTTGCTGTGTGACCGGACTTTTTTGTCACCCTGTATGTACTGTACCAAATTGTTGGGGTCAATTTTATAAATGACGGCATGGATATCCTCTTCGACTCTTACCTTGTAAAGGCTACGAGTGCAATCATCGCAATGCAAGGGCGCCTCAACAATCTCCCTATGAAGAGGTTCGACTGACTTTCGTCACATTTTATGAGCTGAACTCAAGGTCTATCGTCGACATCAAACGGATGTTCCTGGATTCTGAGCTCCACCAAAACACCAGCACTACATCAAGCACTTCATCGAGGTGAGCTAGCAGTACCAAACCTCGCTTTGCGGATCGCGCCGAAGAAAGGAGACAGTCAGTGCTTCGGGTGTAGGGAGAAGGGGCCACTTCAAGTCACGCTGTTCCAAGATGAAGGCGGCCAAGCAGAACGGGTCCAGACGTGATAAAGGGAGCGCTCACGCAATGTTGGCCCATGTGAAGCGAATGCAGGCAGAAGAGGCGTGCGGTTGGTTAGCACTCAGGGTCCCCTAAGTGCAGCTGCCCAACGTGAAGCAGCGGCTGGATTGAAGTGGCAGGATTGCAGCGGCGTGGGGCAACCTACACCAGCTGCCTAGCCATTCCTGGCAGCTGGTCCAGGTTGCAAGCAGTTGGGTGATACGGTTGCAGGCGTGGCTGCCCCGCTGTCGAGCGGAATCTCGAAGGCGAGCACAACTTCGAAGGTCGCAGCTCCGCAGGCTGGCGGAATTCTGGAGTGGGCTTCTCCGCAGGTCGGCGGAATTCGGAAGAAGGCCATGAATGTTTCCCAACCAGAAGTTCAGCAACATGAATGCTGAAGGCTCGAAAGGCAGAGAAGAAAGTTTGCTTCGGGTGTGGTGAACCGGGGTACTACAAGAATCGTTGCCCAGTCCAACGTAAAGGCCGACACGTGAAGGACTTCTCCAGGACGTCAGAGACCTTGACGAGCCCGTCGTCATAGAAACGACCAAATCTGGAGAGAGTCTACGTGCTAAGAAAACTGGGTAAGTGATACTCTACAACGTGCTTTTTATATCCGAACTGGAAGAGATTTTACCTTCAGTCCGACAAGGCACCGAGAACGGGAAAAAGGTGTTTTTTCTGGGCAAGCAAACTTGGTTGGAGTATTTTTCGGTGGTCTGGTCAGCCTCGTCGGAAAGCGCTGCTTGGATGCCATACGAAAACACAAAAATGACATTTGAGACTTGGTCACCAACACGGGTCTTGTGGTTCACTGGATATTCTTCGGATTTTTTGGTGCTCAGCGTGCGCAAAAAATCCGAAGGAAAAGCAGCAAAAACTTGATCCTTCATCCAAACGACTTGTTTTCGTGGGCTCTGCGAACAATGGGTCGAGTCATTCCACTGAAATTTTTCGAAACGTATTCTTAGATGAAATCAGCATGATTAAGCCTGAACAAAACCTCGTAGAGCCACTTCCCTCATCCATCGAGAAGCCCAAGATTTCAACAAAGCCTGAATTAACATTTGAGCGGCTAGCCAATGTACAAGAACAACAAAACACTGTCGAGTGGCTAGCCGAAGTGTCATCACCCGAACACACATCCGAGAGGTTAGCCGAGGTGCCTGTTGATCCCATCCAAACTGGGAGTAACACTTTGACTGAGGATGAACCCGGCGAAAGCGACTATGAGAGTAGTGCGAAATTCCGAGACGATGATGTACAAAATTCCGTCGATCCGGAACCGATGCTGAGACGAAGGCAGCAAACTCGAGAAGCTACTCAAAGGTATACGTGGCTCACGAAGCCGCTGAAGCGCCGAGACAACTGGGAGTACTGGAAGACCACAAATGACGAGGAGATGGAATGACACAAGTCTTAAGAAGCGGTCAGCTTACCCTCGGGTCTCTGGAAACCCCTTCTATCTAAAGTGGGTGTTCACCATAAAGGATGACGTTCGCTACAAGGCACGATTGATTGCAAAGGGTTGTTCTTAGAGATTAGGACTGGACCACTGGGAAACCTCCGCTTCGGTGGTCAAGATGGAGAGTGTTTGCAGCAAACGAACTCCACATTAGATGGACGTCAAAACTGCATTTCTTAACGGAAATTTTGAAGAGATTATCCAAATGATAACATTGGAAAATTGAAGGTGGTTCGGCTACACAAAAGCCTGTACGGCTTACAACAAGCAGGGCGTGCTTGGAATCAGCAATTCGACGACGAGATGCGAAAACTTGGTTCGATTCGTTTAAGAGTGACTGCTTCGTTTACCGATCCTGCCAGCGAGAATCCATTCTCATCCTGTACATGATGACATCCTAATTGCCGGCAAAGATTTGTTAGAGGTTATCTGGATAAAAATCGAGCGTAGAAGGTTTTTCCAAATGAAGGATCTATTGGAGGTCAAGACATTCTTGGAAATGGCCATCAAGCGAGATTACAGCAAAAGCATCATCGAGATTTGACTATCAGGATACGTCGAGAAAGGTTCTGCAGCAATTTGAAATGGCCGATTGTGAGCCCGTAGGCGCACTGTTTTACAAAAACGTTCGGTGGACGAAGCTAGACGATAGTAAGGATATCACTGAGCAGCCGTCTAAGGAATTGATCGGTTGTCTCCAATATCTGGCGACATCGGCGAGGTCAGATATCTGTGCAGCGCACTGATCAAATACCAGACCAGCCCTTCCGATATGCATTGATAAGGCCTGAAGCGTGTTATACGATACCTTCGAGGTGCGACCGACACGGCGTAGGTATACTGCAGAAACACAAACCCGGGTATACTTATCGGATATTCAGATCGAAGATCTAAATCGGGCTATGCATACATGATTTTCGGGAATTTAATTTCGTGGTCAACGAAACGTCAGCCGACTGTCAGTCTCTCATCAACCGAAGCTGAGATTGGAGCGCTGTGCCATGCGGTGAAGAAAAGTTTATGGCTAATGAACTTCCTGGATGAATTGGGTGTGGTTAGCACTTTTTCATATTGATGGAGGACTACATCCCATGCATCCATTATCTGCAGGAGGTGAGAACCCAACAGCGGATAACACTTGGATGTCAAGTACGCGTTCATCAAACAGATCATGAGAATCGGTAAGCTTTCTTTGCGACATATCTCCACTAAGGATAAGACAGCTGATGCGTTCATGAAGGCGTTACCGAGGGCGAGGCATGTGAAGCTGTTTAACTGAGGAGAGGTGTTGAGACTTACGTTTTTCGGAACTCCGTTTTAGGGTCCGGACGGCTGTCGATTCCAAAAAACCAAAATACATTGTTATGGTTTCGTTCTCTTTTGTTAACTCTCTAATCGAGAACAAAAGTGGTTGATCGACTAAGGATGATAACAACAATACAAATGTTGTCATCATACACGCTAAATTCAGCCAACGCAACTTGTGGTTATCAGTTGCTCTGCAGTGTTGGCAGTTAATTCTGGGTGGTTTACCCAAAAAATGATGGTATTCAAGAAATGATTCAGAATTGAAAATCACATAGAATAAGCAACAAGATTGTAATCGCTATAGCTCTATGTTAACTTAAAGGGATTTGACAAACTGAAATGAAAAAAAAAACGGTATCTCATTTCCAAACCAAACACCAATTTTGCATGGAGTCACTCTGTAGTTTCATGACGAAGTTTAGAGAATACATTTCACTTACTATTAGTCTAACAACCATTCGGACTTCAAATCTACTTCTGTGGGTTTTCAGAACTGCGTAGTAACGTTTAATCACAAAACTCACAGTTGCAGCATGACTCCAAGGTGTTATTCAACGTTCCGTTGAAAGAGTTGAGTATTTTTTTTCTGAAGTTTTCGCAAAATAAATTTGCGTCGTTTGTTTTTAACTGATTTGTCGTTCTTTTTTCAACTTTCAAAATTGTTTTTTTCTTAATAAAGAAAAATACAAAGTGTTCTGAAAACAAAACGCTTTCAGCTATTTTGTGCTATTTTTAAAGTATTATTTTCTTTAGTATGTTTTACCATTTCACTCATTTGATCCATATCTCTACAGGTCATTTTGTAAAGCTTTTGCCAAGTGATGCAATTTGATGTGGGACACCCTTGACAATAGATTTTGGATTGTCAAGAAAGTTTTCTTTATCACATAAACTCCAGCACTGTATGGAGTCCATAAATAAGAATGAAATCGTGACTTTCTGAATGCACTTCTAGAGCTACAGCAGAGAGTACAGTAATAAAATGGGAACCATCCGTGTATGGTAAAGTTAGGTTTTATTATCATAAGTAGGAACGTACAGCTTATTTTGTTGTACACCACTTGTTTCTTTTCGTTTGTTTCTCTACATCTGCCAGTTAAAATCAGGGAAGCAAATGTGTTTCAAAGTTACAAAGTTGATGTCTTCCGTTCAAGTGTTGTGTCCTTTTTTTCTCTGTGGATGTTGACTCGGATTGTTGGGTTGACCGTTCGTTGCATAAACGAAAAAGAAAGGAAACATGTGTAGGAATCGTAAAATTTGTGCGCTGGTCAGTTATGAACCGGTTTATGGAACTTTATGGCGTTTGAAATTGTAGTTAAGAGAAAACTTTGAATTTTTTTCCCAAGCGAAGAAGTGAAGAAGTGAAGAAGTGAAGAAGTGAAGAAGTGAAGAAGTGAAGAAGTGAAGAAGTGAAGAAGTGAAGAAGTGAAGAAGTGAAGAAGTGAAGAAGTGAAGAAGTGAAGAAGTGAAGAAGTGAAGAAGTGAAGAAGTGAAGAAGTGAAGAAGTGAAGAAATGAAGAAGTGAAGAAGTGAAGAAGTGAAGAAGTGAAGAAGTGAAGAAGTGAAGAAGTGTAGAAGTGAAGAAGTGAAGAAGTGAAGAAGTGAAGAAGTGAAGAAGTGAAGAAGTGAAGAAGTGAAGAAGTGAAGAAGTGAAGAAGTGAAGAAGTGAAGAAGTGAAGAAGTGAAGAAGTGAAGAAGTGAAGAAGTGAAGAAGTGAAGAAGTGAAGAAGTGAAGAAGTGAAGAAGTGAAGAAGTGAAGAAGTGAAGAAGTGAAGAAGTGAAGAAGTGAAGAAGTGAAGAAGTGAAGAAGTGAAGAAGTGAAGAAGTGACGAAGTGAAGAAGTGAAGAAGTGAAGAAGTGAAGAAGTGAAGAAGTGAAGAAGTGAAGAAGTGAAGAAGTGAAGAAGTGAAGAAGTGAAGAAGTGAAGAAGTGAAGAAGTGAAGAAGTGAAGAAGTGAAGAAGTGAAGAAGTGAAGAAGTGAAGAAGTGAAGAAGTGAAGAAGTGAAGAAGTGAAGAAGTGAAGAAGTGAAGAAGTGAAGAAGTGAAGAAGTAAAGAAGTGAAGAACTGAAGAAGAGAAGATGTGAAGAAGTGAATGACAAATTGAACCCTCGTCTGTCGAAGCTCGATAAACATTTGCCCCAAATTCAATTGCTAAACACTCTAAAGTACACACCTAACACGCACATTGAAGTAAGACATTAAATTTAAGGCTAGCAAAAATAAAAAATCTTAAATTACTTTTCCAATCACGAAACATCGCGTGTTGCCAAGATCGTAAAACGTCCCTGATTTAAGATCAATTCAAGTCCAACCATATGTGTTATCCGACAGCCTTCACATGTGGAACATTTGGGTGGGAGCCCAGAAAAACAAAATATACAAGTGAGAAATCTTTCATTTTCGCCATCCGAAGGTAATAAACACACAATTTCCGCATGTTCCGTCACACTTTCGACAAGCTTGTTGCCACCAAATTTTTCTGCTTCCTGACAGCCTTGAAAAAAACATACGAAAGGATCCTAAATTTGATTTTCTTTCCCTTTATCGGTGAGTTTTACGACTTTAACACTTGCCTCATCACCGTGGCGTAGTACGATTTGAACTGACCAAGTTACAGCCGTTTTTCCTGAAAATCATTATGATTTCTTTTCCCAAATCGAAAAGGTTCGCTGATAGGGACTGGACATGTGTGATTTTCCTGCAGGATGGAAGCAGGGAAATAATGTGTGATAATTAAATTGATTCCGTTTCCGAAATGTGTGTGACCGAGTTTTTACGACCGACACCGAGCGTGACTGTTTTTGGACTATCGTTATGAAATGAAAAACAAAACAAAATAATAAAAACAAGGAACAGAGAATTGAAAAGCAAACCCTGAGAATTCAAAAATTATTTTCATATTCCCTTTTTTTTTCATTTCAAATCCGAAAATTTGTAAAATTTCAATCACAGACTTCCAAATTCCTTCGTGAGATCAATCTTTTTATTTCTAGAAATTCATTTGATATTCAAGATTTTGAAATACTAAAATATTTTTTCCCCTCTTCTTGCATTTGTTTCTTTTATATACTTTGGTATCTTCCAATATGGTCAATGCTGAAGCTCTCTCTGGCTCGCCATGGTCAATATTCAGACGGAAAATAAATCGCCTTAATGTAGACAACAGAATGGAATATGAAACACGACCGAGTCACACGTGTTCTTCCAACACAAATCAACTGTGACATGGTCGTTTTCAATCCGATTGCAACTGAGGTTTTCGAGAAGAAAATTAAAATTTCCACTTTTTTTTTTCAATCGTAAATTTAATCCTATGTCAAGATTCAATTTTCCTGGCGAACAGTTTATATTTCTATCAAGAATATGAATGCGGAAGGTTTGTCTGGTATAAAAATTTGGGATAGTAATTTATAAGTAATTTTAAGCGAAAAATGCATGGCAATTTGTTGGAATTTATTTCTTATAATTTAAAATAATTTTGAAACTTGAATTCATTTGTAGGGAAAAGCATTTATGTAGAATAACTTCAATATTCAATGTGAAGTATTTTTGTAAAAGATATAATTCAAATATATAATCCATCAAAATTAAGATTATTTAGGAATAATTTATAGGTAGGGACGTGAAAAGATTTGTTCAAGTTATAACAAGCTTGAAACTTTATTCCGATAATTATTTTTTTTGTTTCTTGGCCTCAAAGGTTTTTGAGATTACTTGGACTGCAAATTATATAAAAAAAAATGCAAAAGAATGATCTTGAAAACATTGCTTCCTATCATTAAGAGCTTCAAATTCATGGAACGAGCATGATCCGGATAAATTTTTACGTATGAAAAAATATTCTGTTTTTCTTTGATATGACCTCAAAACTTGTTACTAATTTCGGGAAAAATTATTTGAAAAATAAATATTTTTGGAATGTAAAATTCGGTAATTTTCTCTGCCCGCCTGGAAAAAAAAATAATTTTTTTCAATGTTTATCACAGATTTGAGCTTAATTTGTTAAAATGTGAAACAAAATTCAGGAGATCCGTGCGGATTTTGAAAATTGATATTCTATGGCTAAGATTCTGTGCAAAAAATAAATGAATGAAGATAATTCTAAGATTTTTCAAAAGTAAAAGAATAAAGAAAAAAATCATGAAAAGTAGCTGGCAAGCCGCTTTTACATTTCCGAAAAGTAAATTTGGAATTCTTAAGGTTTTTCAAAGTTTTAGTAAAATTATTAAAATTGTATGTTGAAAAAGTTAGGCTTAAGATAAAAAAGAATGAACAACTTTAATAGGTAGTTTATCGGCCTTAGCGGTGAAACGTGATGTCCTTTTTAGTAGGGACATCTCAAGATTATGAAATTTTTATATAGATGGATAGAAGGTTAAATGAAATGAAAAGATGGTGAAAATGAACGGGTAGAATTTATTTAGAAGCATTATCATCACATATCAACTTTTTGTTCTAACTCACCTTCGAACCTTCTATCCATCTATATAAAAATTTCATAATCTTTAGATGCCCCACCTAAAAAGGACATCACTTTTCACCGCTAAGGCCGATGAAATTAAAGCTACAAATATAAATAACGGTGATTAATCCTTCATAAAATTTAATAGGTAGATTTAGCGGAATTATCTAAGAAACAAATGTAGAATTTAATGTATAAATATTGAGAATATGGACACTACAACGCTGCAAAAAATGATTTCATGATCTCTTATGTTTTTTCGTTGTCTTTTGGGTCACGAAGCGTCAGTGTAAAAATTTGGTTGATTCTTGAATTAGCGTAACGCATTTCAATTTTGTTTGGAAATTTGGATGGAAGAAGATTTTTTTTTGGATTTTAAATCATCCAGAAAATTCAAATAAGCTTGAAACGATTCGTGTCTCCAATTATTTGTTTTGACTATTTTGAGCATCATTTTATGCAAAAATCAAGAGAAGCTTAGTTCTTCATGAAAAGAGTAATAACCATTTCACAATAAAAATAATGGATTCGATGGATTTTTTTTTTAAATGGCAGGTTTTGCTTGCTAAAGCGTTCACAAATTTCAAAAAATGTTTTGTCACGATTACATAAACAATACCATTCAATATATGAAAGCAGTATGAAATCATATGAAAAGCAGTTTTTTGTAATTTTTTAATTTCATCCTACGGTTGAACACCTTTAAAATGTGCAGTAAAAAACACTCGAATAAAAAATAATGAAATATTTTGTTCAGCGTATCATCGAATATCTTTTTTGAGGTAAAAGTTTTAGTTTTTTTACATGAAATGTATTGCAAGAATCAAGGATTCTTTAAAATCCATACATATATTATTTTGAACTTTCAGTACAGTCTGACGATTTGTGAATGAAAAAATGTGTTTTCCTATTCAAATTTCCATCGAAAATTAAAACTTGTTGCGCTTATTCAAGACTGAATGAATCGCTTCCCAAATTATATTGCTATTTGAAGCAGTGAAAAATTAACTTTTTATCTAATAACTACATTTCAAACGGGTGTTGAACTCCAGAAAATAATCCTTTCGAAAAATTAAAGTTTGTTTTTTAAAAAGTTATATAAATTAAACTAAAAAAATTTCTGTCATTATTGAAGAAAGTCTTTGAGCAATTGATATGAAAAATTTTAATTTTTGAACAACTTTTTTAAAAACTGCAAACGTTTTGACTTGTGCTTTGTTAAATATCTAGGATTGATTTTGAAGTTTTAATTTTCATCTTTATTATCTAATTTTACCAAAAAACAGTTTGATTGAGATATTAAGCCAATATAAAGTACAGGATTTTTTTAAAGTTATTTTAAACAATTGTATTTAAGGGTTAAACGTGTAGTGTGTCAGAAGAAAAACAAACAAAAAATTACTCAAAAATAGTTATACATTTATTAAGCCTTTTTTTGTTCAAATTGTAGGAAACATGACATTATTTGCTGATTTGAAATCCCCTTAAAAACTGTTTTGACTAATACTTCGTGTAAGTTTCTTCTTCAGTGATTCTTTTTTTTTTGTGAAATTTTAAAGCAAGAATCATTGATTTAATTCATATCTACTTTTCATCTATACATTATCAGATTTTCAGAAATTTATAAGATTAATCGTTTGTTTATCAACTTCCAGGATCCTGGAGTCAAAGTGGTATGCGTATGAGTGCATTAAATCCTTCTTTCGTGAAAATACTTCAATGTCTTGCGCAATTTTTCACATATTGCCATAGCCTTCTAGAACCCAAATTTTATTTTTGCTGAAATACTTACTGAAGCTTAGTTTCATTGTTACGAACTACTTTTGTTCTACGAAAATCTTTATATATGAGATTTTAAAGGACTTGACTTTCAATTGTTTTTCGATTGTACACGATTGGTTTTACTCACTTCAAACCAATTTTTCCTCAAATTTGACACATATCAATACTGACACATAGGTGAGGTGACCAGATTGCCCGGTTTTATCCGAGTTCTCTCGGATATTAAATAAAAAAAAATGGGAAAAATCCGGCCCGTCCCGGTTGCCCGGATTTCATTGAAAAAGCTCGAATTTTGCCCAGGTTTATTCTTATTTTAATGCTCATATCAATCTTAAAAAACAAGTTGTATTTAAAAAATGTTCTAAGTATGCGTCTAAAAAGTAATTTTTGGAGCAAGTTTCATAAAAATAGTCATGGGAGGTTTTTTGAAAGCCTGAAATACGAATTAAAATCTGCTTTTAAATATTGATATTAATTTTTTATGGATTTTTTTCTTGTTTTTGATTTTAAGATTTTGACCAATTTTGACCGGGTATTGCAGGAATTTTGGTTGAAAATGTCAGCTTTTTATTTCAAATAGCCCTGATTTGTCCAGTAACGTACTAAAAATAATTATGGCAACCTTTTCCATAGCAATATTTTCAGCAGTTCATGTTAAAAATGGTCCACAATTAAGTGAGATATTTCAAATAACATAAAAAGTAAGTTTTGTGCAATTTTTTCCCACTAATGCTTTTAGATGGTATTTATATTTTATCTCTCCTAACTAACTTAGAATTTTTTTTTCTTAAAAAATCAATCTAGATTCTAGATTCGTGGTAGCTCTTTCCAAAAACTACAAATATTTTTTTTGATGAAATGAACACATTGTCCACGGCAGGACCGTAGGAACAGCTGCCTTATGGAGCAGTTCGGTTAACATTTTTTCTTAAGAAATGCATACATATAGAATACTTAAAAGTGTTGCTAAGAGTATTTTTTCAGTTTTTGGCTCACCGGCAGGAAGCGAAGATTGCAGGTTCAAGTCCTGCCGGTGAGCCGTTGTATCTTTTTCGAAAAATTCATGATATTTACGACTTACGTTCTTTCGTTCTTTTGAACCTCATATTTCTCTAACTCTTTCCATCACATACGAAAATGTTTCTATTTTCAAGTACAAAGATTTACCAAGCGATTTCATAACATCAGTATTGAATATTGATTAGTATTTCGTATTTGAATTTAAATTTTGAATTTTATATAATTTTTTTTCTTCAATTATTCGTTATCCAACTAGGGAATCTGAATGAAAATTCCGAATGATTAAACTCTGATATATAAATTCAGGATCACCACTATAGAACTTATTTTAGTATAATACAGCATAAGAGTAAATATTTCAAATCCAAATCTCCAAAATAGTTTGTTATTTTAAATGTTTTTTTAATTTAGTATTCTGGAATGATAAGTTTCGAACATGAAAAATGAATCTAATTTTAGTATGAATGCAGAACCAAGATTGGAATCAGGATTTTGACGCAATGATGAACCGAACTAAGAACCAAAAATAATTACCTAAATTATGATTCCACAATCCGGTCAAAGCAAAAGTATTTTTCTTTTTAATTTGAAACCAGAACAGCTGAAATGATTCAAATGTAAGTTCACCAGATATTTTCCTGCACTTTTCCGGATCAGACATATACGGGCTATTTTATCTAAAAATTTTGCAAAATCCGGGTATTCGACTCAAAGTTTCAACCCAAAATCTGGGCAATATCCAAAAAATTTAGGAAATCTTCGATCAAAATCAAGAAGAAAATAACATGAAAAGTTTTCTTGTTCATCGAAACACATCAGCCAGTTTGGTAGGATAAACTTTAGCAAAAACAATTTTTTTGTACGCAAATAACATAATTGTTATCACCCAATTTAAATTTTTCTTTGATCTAGTTAATAAAGGATAGCTCTTGTCGAGTACAGCCTTTATATATCTACCATCAAGTGAGAAGTTTTTTGAAAATTTGTAGTAGAATTGTGGATCTGGGATAAGATTTTGAGGTTTTGGCCTTAGTTCTAAGTCGAGATTGTTACTGTTGATTTACTTAAGTCGTTCATCAAAATTTAATTGAAAATTAAAAATTTTGAGTTTAGAGCTTAGAGAAAATCATTTTGCTTCACTTTTTTTTTGGATTCATTTCCTTCGTTCCTACGGCCAAGGTCCAAAGATTTCTGAGGCAACAAAATTAATCATTTTTCGATAAATGAGTCTCTCACGTATTTCATGTTTTAAAGCTTGTTCAACTACTTGTCAATCAGTTTTCATGAACAAGGATTGATAAATTAACAGATTTTTAATAATTCAGCTGAAAAGAAAATGTTAAACCAACTGTTTGATGCGATTTTATTACTATTATAGGAAACCACGTCTAAAGCCGAGTTTGGCACTAGAGGGTTGAAATTTTCGTTCAATTGAATACAGCATAAAAAAAATCTGAAGATTCGAAAATATTCAATCCAAATTTTGTGGCATTGTTAATTCGGAATGAAGAAAGTTTGCTTTTCTACCTATTTGGACTCGAAGGCCTCGGAAAAAAAATGATTTTTAGGGATTAAAAAAAAATTGATAGTATAATAAATCCACTCATTTAATCATCCAAAATCAATTGAAGGATTCACATAAAAAAACCCTCTTTCACGCAATTTGCTGTCCATTTTCAAATATTTTTAGATTTTCTAAGGTTGGATATTTTCCATATACGACGAAGGACAAATAGGACGAACCAAGCATTGATGTTTAGCTTAAAATTTCATTTGGCTAGTCATTGCATTGCAAAGTGGTCAAAAACGAGAATTCAACGAGACAAAATTAATAACGCAGAGTCTATTCTATTTGGACCAAAGGTGTCTTCAGCAAAGATTCTGGTCAAATAATGCGCTTGGATATTAAGACGTGTCATTTTTCCATGATTTTAACACAAAAGCTTATAAAATAAAAAAAAAGATTTGGCTATTCACACGTTAGAGTACTATGTTATGACAGAGTTTCGATCTCATAACCAATGATTTAGCGGACTTGAGTTCTATCAAGTTTTTTATTGCCGCTGGAAATTGAAATCTTATTTGAGGCAACATTTTAAGTATTCACCTATATAAACATGATTTTTGAAAATTTAATTTAAAAATATTTATATAAATTTGACCAAAATGTTAACAAATTGGGCTAAATGGCTCATTTTGCATTTTTATTGCATTATCATCATTGCAGCTATCAATTGTACGGTGAAAATTCAACTTTCACACGAAAACTTAGAGAGCTCTCCTTTGAAAAGTCTGTCTAATGTGTAAATTTGTATTGCTTATTAACAAACTTAGGACTGGATTGGAACGTTCGGGTTGAGGAATAACCTATCATGCTTTTTTAAAAAGGCTGCTCCAAACTGAAAAAAGGTTGCAAATAACGCCAAAAACGTGTTTATTTACGGCGGCAATAAAAATCGTAGACGAATCATTCACAAACACTCAGTGACATGATGCTCTGATGAGAAAAAGCAAAAAACAATAAAAGTCACTCACAAAGGCAAAAAGGTAAATAAACAAAAGCCCACACCCAGGCTTGGAAGTCCACGTTTGGACATTTTTATGGTTATGAATTATGATTCCGATAGCAGCACAGCAAAGTTTTTCCCATCCACCAGGAACTAGCCGAGAAAATTAGGATACCACACACTCCCTCGCATATCTATTTATTTTTTCCACCAACTGTTTTCTGACCGGAAGGTCCAATTCCGAGCCTCTTCCTTCCCGTTCCTTTCCTTTTCGTTTGACGGATGGCTGTTTGGATTTTGATTATGTCGGTCACAAACGACCGTAAAAGATGCATTAATATAATCCTTAATTATTTGTTTGACGCCTTTGCGTTCTTCTTATGGACTCGGGGACTGAGTAATTCCTCGTTAATCCTGATGTGCGAAATTGTGATACGTCTGATAGTGTAGCCCCGAGGGGTGTAAAACGAATCCCAGCTTTCCGGAGCCATTGGATGGAATGGTAACATCTTGTTCCAAGTTCCCTCAAACACTGCAAGGTTATTTCTTCGAATCGACTCCGGTTGATATCAACTAGCCTTGCTGCTAATCCGTAACTAACGATTCCGAACGCGTAGCACGCCTCAAACCGAAGGCTGTCGACATCTTTTATCAAGATTCAAATAAATCTGTCAGATTTCTTGGCATGCATCGGTGCGCAAACACCTTTCCCGAACACAAGTAAGCTACAATCACACGAATTACGTCTGAAAGTAGTCTAAAACAAAGCAACTTTCGTTCTGGAGGACGTTTGGCTTCGGAACAGGGAATCAGGGATTTCTCCCCTGAGGACATTCGTCTTGCCGTCTTCTATGAAACTTGTAGGAGCAGAGTGTACGTAAAAGATTTCACCCGGCTGCAGGCAGCAGCCTGTACACACATAAATAGATATGGGAAGAGTCCACCAACGCAAAACATTGCCAATGTATGTTGTTGATTTCAATTTACTTCCACTTGATGGCCGGTAATCCGACCGGGAGTCGATTTCGAATCCTGTGAATGGCGCAGCATCATTGGATGGAAGGCATCCGGAGAGAGCCCGCAACATGGCCAAAGCCGAATCGCAAACAACGGAATACCGCACCGCCAGGCCGCAGCAGCAACAACCATTCTGGAAGACAGACCTTCCATAGCATTCGCTTTTCCCATGTGACCAATGTATTTTCCTATCTTGCCAGCTTTGCAAAGCTTCTCGAATATGGGTGGCGGTAGGAGCTTTATGATGGCGAGCTCAACGGATTCAAGAACTCTCGAGTTACACTGTTCTAAATTTTATTTTTTATTTATTGCAATTACGACAAAAAGCTAAATTTAGTTTCGAGGACAAGTAGGTATTCAAATCAGTTCCAATAATTTAAAATCTTTATCTTCATCATACTACATATCTTCTTAGTTGAAAGTGTTCGGTGTTTGCCTAACATCTAGTTGAGCACTGGAATGATGTACTTATGAGGATTAAACTAGGAAGCACTGTATAACATTCACAAAATACTATTCGACAGAACATGTTAATCAACAACAAATGTTTTACATTAAAATGACAACAAGACATGTAAAAACCTGATCATATCTAGGGTTGTGTCTAGAACGATTTTACTGCCTCAGCTACGTAAACTGTAGCTAGCGTTTAGCGTGTTCAGCTTATTTATTTCATTGACATGGTTTTCCGTCTCACGACATATTTGATGAACAATATTTATAAAACTCTCGTTCCATAGCAACCGTTCTCCTATTTCTCGGGCATCCCATATTCGCCAGGTCACGCTTCACTTGGTCTAACTACCTCGCTCGTTGCCACCTGCTTGTCTCGTTCCTACTAGATTAGCAGCAAACACCTGATCTGCAGGACAGTCGTCCGGCATTCTCGCAACATGTCTTGCCCAGCGTATCGGTCTAGCCTTTGCCATTTTCTGGATACTGGGTTCGCCGTAAAGTCTCCCGAGTTTGTGGTTCATCCTACGGCTCCACATTCCGCTCTTCTGCACGCCGCCAAAGATGGTTCTTTACACTCGTCGCTCGAATACTCCAAATGTGCGCAGGTCGAGCAATATCCACTTCTCGTGCCCGTATAGGACAACCGGTCTAATGAGCGTCGTGTACAGGCTACACTTCGTATGAGGGCTGAGTTTTCTCGACCACAGTTGCTTGTGGAATTCATAGTAGGCACGACTCACGACTTCCGCTGATCATTCGCAGTCGGATCGCACAGCTGTTGTCATTATCTGCGGTCACCAGTGAGCCGAGATAGACAAAGTCCTCAACTATCTCCACTCCAGCTCGTCGCCATCGATCGTGACCTTGTTATTACTGGACAAGCAGACTTAGTCGGTCTTCTTCTTGGACGTATTAATCATCAACCCAATCCTTCCTGCTTCGCGTTTCAGCTTGCGGTAAATTTTTTCCACTTCCGCTGATGAACTGCCGATAATGTCAAAGTCGTCGGCAAAGCAGATAAGTTGTTGAAAATCCTGCGCCGCATTTCGCCCACCGCTCGTCGAATAACATCTTCTAGCGCCTCGTTGTGCATCCTGCAGGATAGACCATCGCCTTGTCGAAGCCCCCCGCGTGATTCGAATGAACTTGGCAATTCACCCGAAATCCACACATAGCTCTGCGTTTCATCGTCGCCTTGATAAGTCTGGTCAACTTCCCAGACTCGTTCTCGTCCTTGATTTTCCATTACTCTTCATGGTCTATCTTTTCGTATGCGGCTTTGAAGTCGATGAATAGATGGTGCGTAGGGACTTGGTGTTCACAGAATTTTTGGAGAATTTGCCGTAATGTGAAGATCTGGTCCGTCGTAGACTGTCCCTCCATGAAGCCGTCCTGATGGCTTCACACAAATCTGTTTGCTTGTGGTGTTAGGCGGTTTAGGATTTGGGATATTACTTTGTAGGTGGCATTGAGGACAGTGATTGCTCGGTAGTTCTCACAGTCCAATTTAAGGCCCTTCTTGTAGATGGGTCATAATACCCCCTGCTTCCACTTCTCCAATAGCCGTTGTGTGTCCCAGATCTGGAGCATCAACGCACCATAAAAAATGCTCACTTTTTATGGCACTCCGAAACATAACCACAGTTGTGCCGGTATCCAGAGTTGGTTCAAGTCGTCGTAGTCGTTCGGGACCTATGTGTAATACTGGAGGAGGGTTCTTCCAACCGGCCACTGCAGGTATGTTAACGTGTTTTTTCTGATCAGACATCTTCGCCCCTAAATAGCTGTTCACATTTCTGTTCAACTCTTCGGTGATAATGCTGAAATGTCAGAGGATTGCGTACCTAAGTTGCTCTTTTAGCACTGCTCTGAGCAGAGGTGGTGTGTGGTAAACTCGAACAAGGCTCTTTGCGAATCAACGCACAACTTAACCGCGCAACTTCATTCGTCGGAAATCGTAATGAGAAGGACCTTTCGTTTCGGTTCACGTTTTCGTCTGTCATTCACACATACGGAACTTGCTTTAATGTGTGCGTGAATAGTTTGGTCTTTTGATATATGTATACGATCAATGAAACATAATACTAGGGTGTTATTTTCTTCAAATATTTCAATATTTATTCACATTTTAATTATTTCAAATGTATTTTACCACATGGTGGTGTGTTTATTGCTGTTTCCAACCGTTTGACGTCCTCTCCTCCTACTGATCAGAACATCGAACATCTGTGGGTGACTGTTGAGATGGGAGTGCAGAAAATCAGCATAGTTTGGAAAACGCGAATCAGAATAACATAAATACGTTTATAATTAAGTCTAATCATTATTTAATAGTAGAGCGATTACAAAAATGTGGTTTGTTCTTCGATGATCGCCATTAGACAAAAACCGTTGGATCATCTCGTTGAGTGTGTTGGTGCGGCATCTCGCTATGGGCAGTGTTGCCATAGCATCTCCCTCTTTAAGACATCACGTAGTGATCGAACCTCAGTGGTAGTCGGACCTCTCTTCCGCTCCTTGTGACCGTCATCGCTGGCAAGGGAATACAACTCGGATGTATATTTCCTGTAGATGCCCGCTGGAATGAGTCACCGCTGGTCTTGGCCCGCCATTGTTACCAGGTTGCTCGATGATGTTCGGTTGATTGATGTTATCCGGTTGAGCGAAACCAAACTCGCCCAGGAGAATGTCTAGCGGAAGGCTATCAGCCGGCGAATTCGCTGACTCGTGTCGTGGACGAAGCTAGTTGATATGCGATCGGATCAGCCCGGACTGTTGGCCGTCCAACCACACGTTGTAGTTCACCGAGTTGAGCCTTTCGATGATCTTGCCTGCCTCCCAGTACCAGTCGTTCCGCTTGTGCACCTTTGCATACACCAAGTCTCCAGGTGCAAACTCTCGTTTCTGGTCGTTCTCAGCAGCCGTCTTCATGTCAACCATCGGTGGTGATGGTGGTTGGAGAAGGTCGAGTGTGGTGCGCATTCGACGCTCAAACATCAGTCAACTTGTTGATTTTAGCTCGGTTGTTCCGCTGGGCGTTGACCTGTACGTTGCCAGAAACACGTCGAGTTTCTCCTGCAGTGGCTCTCCCTTGTTGATTTTCTTCATCCCTCGTGTTCCGCTTGCCCGTTGGATTGCGGATGGTAGGGCGCGTTGAGGATGTGTGTGATTCCGTTCGCTTTGCAGTAGGACTCAAATTCGTCGCATTTGAACTGAGCAGCGTTTTCCGACACAATCACCATCGGTAGGCCAAGGCGTGCGAACGTGCTACGAAAAAATTGGATAGTGGTCCTTAGGGTTGTTGTCGTCGTCGGGTAAATCTCAGGCCACCGCGAGAAAGCGTCCACGATGATGAGAAAGTAGAGACCATCGATTTGCCCTGCGTAGTCGATATGTATGCGTTCCCATGGTCCCGCTGGTGTAGGCCAAGCTTGTGGTGGAGAGTGCGGATTTAGCAGCTGCAGCACAGGCCACGCACTGTTTGACTTGTTCCTCCACTTGCTTGACGATGTGTGGCCAGTAGACGAAACTTCTAGCCAGACTTTTCATCCTGACTATGCCCGGGTGACCGTGGTGCAGGCGTTGCAATATTCGATTCTTGTACATTTCCGGCACCACCACTCGTTGACCAAAAAGAATGCAGCCCTGTGTCAAGTGACAAGTGTGTTGCCAACGGAGTCTTCCAGAACCGCCGATATTTCGGCCTCGAGGTACACAGCAGCTATAACGTACTCTTCTTTTGGCTTGGTCGCCGAATCGATGAGTCTTGAGAGTACATCCGCGTACCCGAACTTCGCCGTGGGAACGTAGTTGATACCAAAGTCATAGCACAGCAGAACGATTCCCATTCGCTGCAGTCGGTTGTACGTGTGTGTCGGAATACCCTTGTGTGACTGCGTAGACAAGCGCGAGGGCTTCCTTGTCGATTTGCCCGTACGCCTGTTCCACCGGGGTCAACGATCTCGAGGCGTGTTGGATCACCTTCTCTGAGCCGTCGGGGGAAACAATGTCGGATCGTGGCGCCGATGCATCAGCGGCGACCACAATGTCCAATGCCGGGTTATAGTGGGTCAGCATCAGGTCAGATTTAAGTAGCCCCTCGAAGCGCTCGAACGAACGTTGGCAGTCATCCGACCAAGCCCACTTAGCGTATTTCTTCAACAGTAGATCGAGTGGCCTACGCAGCTGGTGCATCTCCTTGATGAACTTCGCGCAATAATTTACGGCGCCCAAGAATGAACGCAGCTCGGTGAGATTCTTCGGCGGTGGCATCTGGAGAGATGGCAGACACCTTCCCCGGGACCGTGCGGATACCGTTGCGGTCAATGATGTGGCCCAGGTACTTCGCCTCCGTCATGTAGAGTTTGCACTTTTCGATTTTGAGCCGAAAACCGAAATCTTGGATCCGTTGCAGAGTTTGTTCTAAATTTCGGTCGTGTTCAGAGCTCGTCCAACCGAATACCAGCACGTCATCGAGAAACGACGCAACTCCTTCCTGGCTGCCGAGCATGTTGTCAACGACCTTCTGGAACGCCCTAGGAGCGGGTTTCACTCCCGGCGGTAGACGCTTGACCTTGAAAAGCCCCTTGTGGGTGTTCATCGTTAACAGCTTCTGCGAGTCTTCCTCTACTTCCATCTGTAGATAAGCGTCTGACAAGTCAATCACACTAAAATATTGACAGCCTGCCAGCTTGGCGAATATGTCGTCGGGGGTAGGAAGAGGGTTCTTGTTTGCCTTAAGCATAGCGTTTAATTCCGTTGTATAATCCGCGCAAATGCGGACCACCGGATCTCCATCTGCGTCGCGCTGAGCCTTTCGAACAGCCACGATAGGTGCCGCCCAGTCTGAGTAGTCGACCGGCTCCAGCACTCCTAATTTCTGCAATCGGTTGAGTTCTTTTTCGACCAGTCCCTGTAAGTGAAATGGAACTGGCCGCTTAGGCTTGAAAACTGGCTTCGCTCCGTCGATCAGAAACAGCTCCATCTTCGTTTTTGTGCAACGCTCGAGAAATTTTGCTTTTAGTGAGACACTACTCGATGACATGTTTTCGAAACTTGCGAGTTGCTTGCAGAAATCGTTGATCGGAATGTCGTACCACCCAATAGCTTTCATTAGGTCGCTTCCGAGAACCTTGAATCCGTACACAGGAGTGACATAACACACGGAACGCTTGGTGGTCCCTCTGAACGTGACGTCACACTGGAACTCCCACTCCAACGACAGGGGTTTGCCTGATGCTGTGGCTACTATAAGTTCAGTCGGAATAGTGTTTGGATTGCCGAGCAAGGGAAGTGAATCCTTCGAGATGATGGTATAATCCGATCCTCAATCAAGCTGGAGTTCTAACGGTTCATTATTGATTAGAACTTCAATGAACTTGTGCCTTCCGAAGACACCTTGTTTGTTGATAGCGTACACTCCGTTTGAGTTTCCCTTGCGGTCAGCTTGCTTCCTGTTGTGCTTCTTCTTGCCGGCATTCGGTGCTGATTGTGATGCACTTTCACCGGACACGGATGGTTTGGAGCAAGCACAATATCCTTCTTTGTGCTCCACTTTGCCGCACATCTTGCAGTTGTGTTTTGAATACGAGCAGTCTGCAACAAAGTGCATCTGCCAGCACTGCCAGTACGGACGTCGTGGGGTTGTTTGGCCGGATTCTTGTTGTTAGATTTCCATTCTGGTTTTCCCGACTCGTGAGTGTAGAGAATAAGAGTGAATAAATAAAATAAATGAATACAATAGAATAAAATGTATGCAACAGATGATTAAGTTTCGTTGAGCATGTATATCTAGCGGATAAAGGGATGGCCGATACCTACCGTTAACTGCAGCTGTGTGAGTGTGTTCGAATGAATTCACAAGTCGATTAGCAAACGACGGTTCGAATTGAATTGCGAATGTGTATTGATGTGCGTGAATGTTCTTCAGGGCGTGTAGGGAAAAGTACGGTGAAAGAATCAGTTGAGAAAATAGATTTGGAACGTACAGACGCAAAAAACGGCTTCGGGTGATGGAACGCGTAACGAAAAAAAAGGTTCGAGATTTGGAACGTAAGACGTCCGGTCACTACAATGGCGCAGCATACGCTCCCGATGAGTAAGTATTGTTTAGAAACAGTGTTGAGTGTTAAAAGATATTTACAAAGCATCTTTGAATAAAGTGAAATCAAGAAAACGAGAATTTGAAAGAAAAAGGTTTACCGCTGGAAGGTAAAAGAATCGGAGTGATCAAAAGGTTTTAATTGATATTTTGGCAATCGAAAGTTTAAAAAGCTTTACCGCTGGAAGGTAAAAGAAGGGAAATAGATGAAAATTTCAATGGATGTTTTAACTAAACAAAAATTTCAAAAACCCTCTACCGCTGAAAGGTAAGAGAATGGAAAAATTAAAAAAAAAAGAGAGAATTTTAATTCGGATTTTTTTTGAAAATTGAGAATTTGAAAAACTCTACCGCTGGAAGGTTTGAGATTGAATAAGTTTATAAATGGAAAATTTAAATGGATTTTTGATAAACGAAAAATTAACAAAAACTCTACCGCTGGAAGGTAAGAGAAGAAAAAGTATTGTAAATTATATAAAAAAAACAAAAATTAAACGATGATTTAAAATAGCTCTACCGCTGGAAGGTTAGAGATAAAGAATAATATTTAAAGATCAAAATGGATTTATTTTAGTAAGCGTAAAATTGAAAAACTCTGCCGCTGAAAGGTAAGAGAAATAAAAGCAAGAAAAAAAATTTAAATTGATAATTGGTAACCGGATATTTGAAAAAAGCTCTACCGCTGAAAGGTAAGAGAAGAAAAAGCGTTGAACATTTTTAGTTGATATTTTTAATAAACAAGAATTTGAAAAAGCTCTACCGCTGGAAGGTAAGAGAATGAAAAACTAAAAAAAAAAAGAAAATTTTAAAACAACCATTTTTCTTGAAAATCGAAGATTTGAAAAGCTTTACCGCTGGAAGGTAAAGTATTCAAAAAGGTAGTCATGGAAAATTTTAAATAGAATTTTGATATGCGAAAAATTGACAAAAACTCAACCGCTGGAAGGTAAGAGAAGGAAAAGTATTGTAATTTATAAAAAAAAGAAATGATAAAAAAAAAGCTCTACCGCTGGAAGGTAAGGGAATAAAAGGCATTTTAATGTAAAGACCAAAATGGATTTATTTTAGTAAACGAAAAATTTAAACACTCTACCGCGGGAAGGTAAGAGAAATAAAAGCAAGGAAAGATTCAAGTTGGTAATTGGTAACCGGATATTTGAAAAAAGCTCTACCGCTGGAAGGTTAGAGATAAAGAAGCGATTAAAATGTAAAGATCAAAATGGATTTATTTTAGTAAGCGTAAGATTGAAAAACTCTGCCGCTGGAAGGTAAGAGAAATAAAAGCAAGAAAAGATTTAATTTTATAATTGGTATTCGGATATTTGCTCTACTGCTGAAAGGTAAGAGAAGAAAAAGCGTTGAACATTTTTAGTTGATATTTTTAATAAAAAAGAATTTGAAAAAGCTCTACCGCTGGAAGGTAAGGGAATGAAAAACGTAAAAAAAAAAGAAAATTTTAATACAACCAATTTTCTTGAAAATCGAGGATTTGAAAAGGTTTACCGCTGGAAGGTAAAGTATTTAAAAAGGTTAGTAATGAAAAATTTTAAATGGAATTTTGATATGCATGATGCATGATAAAACTCAACCGCTGGAAGGTAAGAGAAGGAAAAGTATTGTAATTTATAAATGAAAATTGAATAATATTGTAAAAAAAAAGCTTTACCGCTGAAAAGTAAGAGATTAAAAAGCATTTTAATGTAAAGATCAAAATGGTTTTATTTTAGTAAACGAAAAATTTAAATACAAGAAAAGAAAGATTTAAATTGATAATTGGTAACCGGATATTTGCAAAAAAAGCTCTACCGCTTAGAGGTCAGAGAAGAAAAAAGCGTTGGACATTTTTAGTTGATATTTTTAATAAACAAGAGTTTGAAAAAGCTCTACAGCTAGAAGGTAAGAGAATGAAAAACGATAAAGAAAAGAAAATTTTAATGCCAATTTTTTTGATAATCGAGAATTTTAAAAGGTTTACCGCTAGAAGGTAAAAGATTGAAAAAGGTAGTAATGGATAGTTTTCAATGGAATTTTGATATGCGAAAAATTGACAAAAACTCTACCGCTGGAAGGTAAGAGAAAAAAAAGTGTTGTTATTTAAGAAAGGAAACTAAACGATTATTAAAAAAGCTTTACTGCTGGTAAGGGAATAAGAAGCATTTTTAATGTAAAGATCAAAATGGATATATTTTAGTGAACTAAAATTCGAAAAGCTCTGCCGCTGGAAGGTAAAAGAAAGAAAAGCATGAAAAGATTTAAATTGATAATTAGTAAACGGAAGTTTAAAAAAAAGAGCCCTATCCCTGGAAGGCAAGAAAAAAATGCTTTTATCATTCAATTGATTTTTTTACCAAACGAGAATTTGAAAAAATTCTACCGCTAGAAGATAAGAGAATGTAAAGCATGATAAGATTTGAATTGATATTTGGTAAACGAAAGCGTTGAACATTTCAAATGGATTCTTTTTACTATGCGAAAAAAATAAAAAGGCTCTGGAAAGTATTGTGAATTAAAAAAAAACTGAATTTATTGCTTAACGATAGTCCTGCTGCCTGAAGGTAAGATAACGAGAAGCATGTAAATATTTTAATAAAAAAAATTCAATACTTAAAAAAAATGTTTTTTGTTACAACATGAAATTTAAAAACACTTTCGCTGGAAAGTAAGATGCAAAGAAATGCAAAAGTTTTAATGTTTTTTTATAATGAGATCTTGGAAAAGCTCTTTCACTTGATAAGAATGAAAATTTCTTCAAATGAAAAATATATATATTTTTTTGATAAACTATAATCTGAAAAGCTCTACTGCTGGAAAGTAAAGTAGGAAAATCAATTTAAAAAAAGTTTAGTTTATGTTTCGTTAACTAGAATTTAAAAAAACTACCGTTTTTAAAGGTAAGTGTATTTAAAGCACTGTCAATGACTTAATTTTGAATAAACGAGCATTGACAAAAAAAAATCACATTGATTTTTTTGTAAACGAGAAAAACTAAGCTCTAACTTAAAAAAGTAAAAGAATTTTACGTTTTATAAACAAAAATTTTGAAAATGTTTTTTCAACTAAACAAAGATTGGGAATTATTTATAATGGATTTTTCTTAGTAAACGAGTATTTAAACTTTCGATGCATTAGATGCATGAGATTGGTTTTCAAATCGGAAATTCAAATTTTTCACCCAAAAAAAGTAAGTATTAGAGGGACACAATCGATCAGAAAGTAAGTGTAGGAGTCTCAACGAACATGTACAATCTTCTGCTGAAAATTTGGAAAGGTAAATCAATGAAAATGGAAACATTTTTTCAATCTATTTGAGTAATAAAGAAAAAGAATTTAATGTGCAACCATGTAAGGATCTTCATAACTTACCTGACGAAAGGTAACTTAAACAGCAATGTTGGTGATAACATATAGAAATTTATTTCTTTCCAAACATCGAGCGCTGTAAATTAATTGAAACATTTCACAAGCATAAATCTTAACAGGAGGAAGTTTCTCACAACGACATATGTCAAATTTAATAAATAAAGTTTTAAGAAAAATTTACAATTGGATGAATATGGGCTGAAAACACATTTTAATCAACTAGAAACTAAGTTGTTAAGGATTTGTAACCCAAAACGCTTCAAGAACTTTTAATGTAAAATCATCTGTAGGTGGTGGTAGTAGGTAATTTAAGGAGCATAAAAAAAATGAAGAAGAAAAATCTGTAGTTAAACCGACGGAAAAAAATAAAGTGATTAATTATTGAGAAGATATAAAATAAAAGAGTCATATTAGAAGCGATTCAAGAACTCCACCATTATTATGTAAAATAATGTTCTATTCAAGTATAGAATATATGTTGGATAAAACAAATATAGAGAGCAAAATTACATTTGAAGATAAGTGACGCAATGCTGAGAGCTCTAAGACGTAATGTTTAAAACTGCAAATTAGATTTAATGACAAATATTTATTTTGAATTCACAGCTTACCTCGTTAACGAAATTTGAAAAATAATTAATGACTTTTTTTTCAAAATTTTTGAAAAATATTTTAAATTCCATAAATCAATTGAATGATTCCAAAAAGGCGTAGCGACTATAGATTAAAATACTTTGAGTTCGGTGATATATGGAACAAAAAGAAGAAAAATATGAATACAGTTGAAGTACTGGTAATAGCAACAAATTGAGGCTGTTGACATGAAAATTGGAACACATAAAGAAAACCTGAAATTTTATTTTTAATTTTATGAATTACATAAAAGATAACGATAAAGGATTTGGTTACTTTTCAACACGAGCTTATCGATCAATAAGTCGTAATTTTCGTCCCTTGAATCCAACTGTAACTCAAAAATGTTTACAATATACACGAAGGTCCCTTTTAACAATTCACTGTTGACTGGTATAAGGAAAAAGCAATCTATTATGTATAGATTTGAATGAAAAGATAAAAAAGACAATAAATAATCAAGAAAGACACTACCTAGACCTATTCAGAAAACTAGAAAAAATAGTTTGTGAAGAAGAATCAGCTGAAGGTAAAGCCGTAGACGAAAAATGTACTTTGATAATCGGTATGTAAAAGTCCCAGAACTTGTGGAAAATTGTATTAAATCAGACAGTGTTTTGAACGTTAATTGCATAAGATCTAGCAATTCACCTCAGAATGAGACTGTAAATTAAAATTTAAGACTGATTTGGATCAGATCAGACCCAAGCAACCGGAATTCCCTTAAAAAGGTTCCATAGAAGCTTAATCAGCTCTCGTTTGTGTCTGAAGAGAATGCTAATCAGCCCAAAATTTAAGTTCTTAAAGCTACTTTCAAGTTCGTTTAGGTGGCTGTAGAGAACGCTATTCAGCTTCTAAGAGAATGTCAAGAAACTTTTACGCGCCGAAAAAAAAAATCCGATTGACAGATTGCTCTGACAACCACATGTCAGATTGCTTGATTGCCGGTCTATCCTGGTCTATTTCATTGATTTTAATTATATTGTGTTGATTACAAAAGCTGCTTAAACGCCTAGAGAATTGAACCACTGCTCTCTAGGTTGCAATGAAACTCACCAGCCTCTCGACCAATCCAGCAACAGCTAATTGCCACTGTAATGATTAGTATTTAAACTTAATGTCATTTGAGATGATTGAGTGGGTTGGTCAATAGAAGGTACCTTATTTCGTTCAAAGGACTTTCAGTACACCATATGAATCATAACAAAAATTCGCATCATCAAAAATTTATTCGAATATTTTATTTAACATTTATAGGAAAAATTCGAAAAAATCTTGAATTCCATTTGTAAATATCATTACAGATATAAACAAAACAAATACCATGACAAGAAATTGACAGAAATTTTTGACATGTCGCTTAGAATTCCCATATAAGTTCTTTAAAACACCTTCAAGTACCTTAATGGTGCGCTTTAGAATGTTACGCGAACTTTATCGACCTTCTTGAAAAACATTTTTGACATGTCGCTTAGATTTTCCATATAGGTTCTTTAAAACACCTTCAAGTATCTTAATGGTGCGTTTTGGAATGTTACGCGAACGTTATCGAACTTCTTGAAAGAAGTTCCATTAAAAGCGCTTAGAAGTTCCGTTATCGATAGTTAAACCTTTTAAAGGGCGATGAAATTTCCTGAGTAACTTTTACGCGACAAGAGTCACCTGAAGTTCCCGTAATACATTTTTTCAGCCAAATGTGAACTTCGGAGTTCGGAGTTAAGTAAAAACGCGACTTTTGGTTGCTTGGGGACGTATTGGAATTGTTGACATCTTTCCGTAAGGTTAGCTGATTTTGAAAGCGCTAAGCATTGCAATTTTTGGTTGAAGTATTTAGCTCGATGCTCAATGAATCCATGTAATTGGTAATGATTTCCCAGTCGTTCAGTGCCTCCACTAATTGAATCGGAATAAGATGTATGGATAATCAACTCGCGATGAATGAATTTGAACTGTTGATAGATACGAACAAAATGATATAAATATCAGACTAAAGATGAAGAAAATCCTTTTTTTTCTTCAGTTGTAAACAAAATTTAACCAGTAATTGAATTCTTCAATCATAGCTCTGTTCAATTCAATTCAATAGTGGCAAATTTTTGAAACTAATATAATAATTATAGTAGGTATATTAATTGTATAGTAATTGATTTTTAATAATTAATTGGTAAATATAATTTAAAGCAATCGAAGACGAATAATTTATCTTAAACGTTAAATAGTCTGTCTATTAAATGACCAATTCTATTGAATCTTAAGTTGTGACTAAGGTTGATCACTGTATGATTCATATTATTGAGTTTAAAGAATGAATATATACCTACGAAAAAAGATAAGAATTATCAATATCTGCAAAATTGAGCTGCCGAATGGATAAAGGACAAAAGTAATAGTTGTGGAATGTGTTTCGCTGAAGTTTACGGTGAGCAAAAATAATGGAAACCAAACTCCAAGACTATAGGTTGCGACATTCACCTTCGATTATTAAAGTAAGTCGTGTATTGGTGAACTAGTTTGTATCCGATCGAGTCCTTTGTCTACGAATCATTTGAGGAATGATTTCCGCAAAGTGATGTTGACTTAAAACGAAACATTATTTTTGGTGTTTGAATAAGATATCTGTTAATATTAAGAGTAGGCGAGGGGGCGGATGTAGAGAATAAGAGTGAATAAATAAAATAAATGAATACAATAGAATAAAATGTATGCAACAGATGATTAAGTTTCGTTGAGCATGTATATCTAGCGGATAAAGGGATGGCCGATACCTACCGTTAACTGCAGCTGTGTGAGTGTGTTCGAATGAATTCACAAGTCGATTAGCAAACGACGGTTCGAATTGAATTGCGAATGTGTATTGATGTGCGTGAATGTTCTTCAGGGCGTGTAGGGAAAAGTACGGTGAAAGAATCAGTTGAGAAAATAGATTTGGAACGTACAGACGCAAAAAACGGCTTCGGGTGATGGAACGCGTAACGAAAAAAAAGGTTCGAGATTTGGAACGTAAGACGTCCGGTCACTACAGTGAGTATTGCTGCGAGATTGCTGAACTGCTTTGACGGCCACCTTTGGATTTTCTATAACAGCAGTGTCGTGTTTCAGATTGTCCAAATGCTGGCACTCCAACAACAGCTTCTTGAATGTCATCGGATCCGCAACCGTCTCGCCGTCCATCTTCGCCAGCAACCGGGTGCGAATGTCCTTGTACCGCTCAGAGTGCAAACCAGCGACAAAAATCAGGCACTTGTTCTGGTCGGAAGTGACTGCCCGGATGTTGAAATCTTCGCACGATCGGTTTACGGTACTGGCGTACGTGACGAAATCCTCCGCATCCCGCTTGGTTGTTTGCATACACTGGAACCGCCGGAAGAACACGGATGTTTGATGTCCAAACATCTCTTTCAGTGTTGTCACCGTGTCTTCGAACTAAACGTCCGGTGGGGTTCTCGGTAGGATGTAGTTTACGTAGCGGTCGTGATCCACCGGAGACAGCTTTCACACGAGCAGCCGCACTTTGTCGACATCCTCCAGCTTCTCTCCGCCCTTGGTGAAGGCCTCCTCGTGCCGGGAGTACCACTTGTCAAAAACCAGTCCGCCTTGGGGGTCGAAAACAAATTCCGGGATGGTGTTGGAAAGTGTTTCCATCAGGAACTCGTTGTCCTTCGGCTTGGTTAGCTGCTCAAGGAGAGCCTCCTGCCTGGGTTTTGGACTGGAACTTCAAATACGCGGTGAGCTGCGCCAAAATCGCCGTGAGATCCGGCTGCTGCGGAGTTTTCGACATTCTAGGTTAGAATAGGAAAAGACGCGAAAACTCGGTAAAACGACGCGATACTACTTCGAACCGGAAAATTTCTCGTCGCCAAATAATGTTATGTTTTTCAGTTTGGAAAACGCGAATCAGAAAAACATAAATACGTTTATAATTAAGTCTAATCTTTATTTAATAGTAGAGCGATTACAAAAATGTGGTTTGTTCTTCGATGATCGCTATTAGACAAAAACCGTTGGATAATCTCGTTGAGTGTGTTGGTGCGGCATCTCGCTATGGGCAGTGTTGCCATAGCAATAGGCGTAGTTTATCTAAGTCCAGACGAGGCAGGCGATCCTTTAATTCTCGATGCCTACTTCAAATCAGCGGTCACTGTAGCGGATTATTTACGTTCAATGGGGCTTGTCGGCAAGCGCCTGCAAATATCGACTGCTTGAAGTGAGTTTGAAGTTCCCTCTCAGTGGGGAGAGGGAATCTGTTTAAAGAGAGAAAATTTTCACCGTTTTATTTTGATTCTGGTTTTCCGTTTTGATTTTACACATAGAAGTCATCGGAAAACTGCACGTTCAAAACGTTTTATGTAGAATCAAAATTGATTTATCTAACTGCGGATCTGAGATGCCAAACGGTATTACAAACAGTCAGCACACATTTTATTTAATCATTTTCCTTGATATTGCAAAGTTTTTTTTGAGAATCAGTTACTAATGTAAAATTTATGGTCAACAAAGAAAAAGTTTCAGCTTTCTAAGTAAAAGAAACGCTTTTAATTTAATCTTGCTACAGTTTCACATACTTTAATATCCAGTTTTGATTAAATCATTTCCAAATTTTTTTTTATCATTTTCCGTAGTTTATCTTCCTGTCATATCAAGGGCTTTAATTTCTCAATTGGAAAAATTTAATAGTATCTACCGTGAACTAGAAGCGTTTAATTGTTTTTGTATCCATTGAATGTTTGAGTTGTTTCTTCAAGAACTGATTAGCTTTCGTAGATTGATAAGTCTGCCTATCAGATGTAACCTGAATACCGTACCAGGAATTCCTATTGTTTTGTCTTGGAACTCGTTGACAGAGACACGGGCTGAGAGAACTTGTTAAGATCAAGTTTCAAAAGTTTTTTTTTTTTCATTTTTTTAATAATATGCGTTTCAATTTTGTAAAATGTAAGCTTGTTTTCAAATTTATTTGAACAGTGTGCATTCCAATTTACACTGTTGTGAATGGCTGCTTGGTCCAGGACTCATCCCGGACACATGGAATGAGATAAACCACAAAACTCCCCGAATACTTTCATAACCGCACGTAGCATTCTCAGAATTTGGAGAATGAATGAATGAATGGAAAAACTGCACTTGCTGGAAAGCTGCAGCCACTAACCCCTTGGCTGTTCCAATTTCCGACCGCAGGAATATTTTTTCGGGTGGTGAATTCATTCTCGCCCTTCTGTCATTCATACATTGTTGCATTCCAGTGCTTGGTATTGTTCGGAAATGTGAAAGCTGCTTATGTTTGGGTGGGTGGTGCATTTTTTTTTGTTTTGAAAGTAAACAGAAAATGTTTTCGATTGAGACAAGAGCACGTTACTGCGCGGTTTTTGGCCCTGGAGGCCGAATGGATTTTGTCTGAGTTGTTACAAAAACTTTGTTTTTGAAATATATTGTATATAAGATTGTTGGAAATTTTATGATTGTTCAAAAACCCATAGTTGTAAACTGGAATCGTAATCACGAATCCAAAAGCACTTCTGATTAATCTAAGCTATCACAATCATCCCTGTTGTCCCATTAATGGATGCAATGATAAATTCACTGCTATTTAATCACAATAAAAATCCATTAAAGCCTTGTCCTAACCATGGTGATTTCGATCAGCCCTTCCATTTGTCGAAAGGACACCCTCAGTTCAAGATAGTAAAAAAATCAGCTTTTATCGATGGTAACGACCAAGCTGTTTTTTCAGACTATAATCAAACCGAAAAGAAGTGGAATCCTGTTGTCACCCTATGAAGAAAAAATCATACACGGAAGGACAAAAAAATGTCACCCTAAAACATATCTTAATTACATCATAAGTTTAGAATCGAACTCCATACGGTTTACACTGACTACAAACTTGGGTAAAAAGGACTCTATGATATGTAGTTAACTTTATCCGATTGGGATCGGAATCTGAAAAGTTCCATCTAATAGCCCAAATATGTCTCTCGACTTTTGGCATCTTGCTGTGAGCAACCAAACCGAATTCCCTCCTTCGAAAAGTGTATGTTTTTCGAATGGAAAAGAAAAATAACACCAACCGGATGCGTGTTTACATTGCAATTCGCCCTTGTGCAGGATGAAACAGGGGAGGAAAAAAAGTTGAAACAACTGCCAGGTGTTCATCATCATTAGGTCCTTGGTCTCGGTACAGCACCCAGGAAAAAAAACCAAAACCAAAAAAAGAGGGGGGAGTATTAATTCGAAAACAAAGAACCAAAAATAGAGAAAAAAAATCTGCACCATCACGAAGCCCAAGTGGTGATTCGATGAGTTGGTTTTTATAACCGAATTTTTGACACGACAGCACCCATCGAAAAATACGTCCAGGGACCAATGTCCTTTCTTCCTGATCACTGTGTTATGAGTTATGCCTTTTTTTGTTTTGTTTTGCTGTGTTTGAGTACTGTTGTTGTTTTTTCATTCACTCTTGCTTTTGTTTTCTGTGTTTCTCTGTTGATTTCCCGCGGTGTTTACTGTTTACTGCCCGAGAGTCATGCTGTGGATAATGATATTAAATAGTGATCTCTTGTGGTGACAAAGCCACGCACCACCGTACCATAACCTATCAAAATTGGCCCACGTGTTTCCGAGAGGTGATTTACGTAGAGGAACGTTGTTTGATATATCACTCATTTAAAACTTTACTGATGAGGATGATCGTCAGGAAAAAAGATCTTCAAAGGAGTAGGTTTCAGGCTTAGTGGTGAAACAAATTTTAAAGAATCTTTTTCAAGGTAAAATAATTTTTAAAGGTAGGAAAATTTCCAACTCTTACGTCATTCATCCTTCACTTTTGATTAACCAATATATTTAACCCAACGTGTTGCAGCTTTGTAAATATTGAAATTATCAACTTTGAAGCGTTTAATGTTTTGCTTATGAAGTGAAGTGATATTTTTAATATTCTAGAAATTTACCTGACAAATCGCTCGATAAACAAATTTACATAAACCGATTAGATTACATGAAACAGCCATGGTTTAAAGCATTTGTGCAATCACGGAGAAAAAATTCCACAGTTGTTTTAATTATTTCAGCTGGTTATAGCAATCATCAAAGCAAAGTTGATTTTCTTGCATCCAACTATAAATATAAAAGAGTCAACTATTAACTGATGATTGACTTTGCGTAATCAACTATGAAAATAATGGATTCAATTGTTATGGTATAATTGATTCAACTGTAAATATGATAAATTCAACTACAATTTTATTGTGAGTTTGAGGCATTCAACTATAAATATATGTTCAATTCAACTACAAACTGCCGATTGACCTTACACAATCAACTATGAATATAATAGAATCAACTGTAATGGTATAATTGATTTAACTGTAAAATGTTAGATTCAACTTTATTTGTGTGATTGATTTTAGGCGTTCAACTATATATACAATAGATTCAACTTAACATATCTGGTTGTCCTCTAACATTTAACTATAAATATGATAGTTTCGAAGACTTTGTCTATCTCGGCTCACTGGTGACCGCAGACAATGACACCAGCCGTGAGATCAGGAGGCGAATTATCAGCGGAAGTCGTGCCTACTATGGACTCCACAAGCAACTGCGGTCGAGAAGACTTAGCCCTCGCACGAAGTGTAACCTGTATATGACGCTCATTAGACCGGTTGTTCTCTACGGGCACGAGACATGGATATTGCTCGAGGAGGACCTGCGTACACTCGGAGTATTCGAGCGACGAGTGGTAAGAACCATCTTTGGCGGCGTACAGGAGAACGGAGTGTGGAGGCGAAGGATGAACCACGAGCTCGTGCGACTCCATGGCGAACTCAGTATCCAGAAGGTGTTGAAGGCTGGCCGGGACATGTTGCGAGAATGCCGGACGACTGCCCTGCAAAACAGGTGTTCGCTACGAATCCGGTAGGAACAAGACGAGCGGGGGCGCAACGAGCGAGGTGGTTAGACCAAGTGGAGCGTGATCTGGCGAACGTGGGGTGCCCGAGAAATTGGAGAACGGTTGCCATGGACCGAGTGAATTTTAGGAATTATGTTCGTCAAGTTATGTCGTAAGACGGAATACTATGTAAATAAAATAATGATAGTTTCAACTGCATTGGTATAATTGATTCAACTTTTAAAAATGATAGATTCAACTAGAAATGTATGATTGATTCTAGGTATTGAACAATAAATATAGTAAATTAAACTATATTTTTATGAGTGATTGTATGATCTTGAATACTTTAGTGTTTATGCGTGATCATCAGCGAAAATTTAAAAAACGTAAATGTGAGACCAGTACGTATTCCCTGCAGTGATCCTTTTACTGTTCTAACTCGCACAATTTGCTGGACAACCATGCATCAAGATGCAAAAAGAACAACAGCGGAGGAAACAGGACGTGGATATTGGGATTTCTAGTAAGCTTTTCTAGCATCGTGGTGGATAAAACAAACTAGATGCAAAATGCTGAAATAATAAATTGAAAGAAAACAAAACGTAGCCACAAAATGATTCTCAAAAAATATCTTAAGATATGACAACTTCCAATGTTAAAAAGAATTTAAGTTTAAAATGTTTATAGTTGACCTCATTGAATCAATCAAAGACATTCAATTTAAACGATCATATTTTTAATCAAATCAGCTATAATATTATTGTTGAGTCTATCATATTTATAATTAAATCAATCATATAATTATAATCGAATCTACTATGAGTTTTATTTAATATATGACATCACCCAAGTAACAATTTTAGCTTTATTATGGTCAGCAAAATTTCGTTTGGATCATAGCATTAATCTTCATCAAAAGCTGAAGCGCATTCTATAACATCACCTGGACTCTAATAAAGCCAAAATTAGGCTACTTGGTCCTACCCTAGAAACGTCATCAAGACATATCATTGTTGGTCATCAATGTTGGTCACCAAAGCTTTTAAAAAGCTTTTATTAAACATGTTAGGATTTTTTGTTTTTTTTTTTCGATTTTGTGAGTTTTCGGAGTTTTATTTTTTATTTTTTCCAGCAACCATAATGGTAGATGAATGATGATTGCATTATTGAGATATGATCTGGTAAAATTAATTGCTAAAATAGCAATGTTTTGACCATATTATGAGCCTCTTTTGTTCTGCCAGTCAAGATTTTAGGTAAAATGAGTATGAAATAGTATCTTAAAATAAATGCGCCTTGTCAAATCTGATGGTCAATCATGATGGAATTGATGGAAAATGGGCTCTGTTGTGTTTGTGAGCCTACTTGGTTGAATGATTCAACTGAATCAAAGCAATCGAAAGATTCCTTTTAATTCAACCACGGTCAATGAAAAGTTCATATACCAGTATTTCGATAGCAATCGAAAACGTTCACTGAAGAAGGTAGTAAGTTGCTGTCGAAATACTGGTATATGAACTTTTCATTTACCGTGGTTGAATTAAAAGGAATCTTTCGATTGCTTTGATTCAGTGGAAAATGGGCCTGAAAAAATATTTTCCAATGCTTGCATTGTGAATCCATCAACATGGCGTCATTTTGTGCCCTTCGATTTTGCAACCAGTATGGCGTGAGTCAATTCATAGTTTTATTATGGTTTAATCAATATGGTCATTGGGTAAAATGGCTTAATCGGTTTAAGTGGAATTTCTCTTTAAGATCATTTTGAAATCCAAGATGGCGACTTTCGCTGAACCTTAAAATGCTGTAAATAACTAAAAATCGCTTGAAACCCCCACAATATGGGTATTGGCTAAAAGGGCTAACCTAGAAGAAGCAAAATTTCGCTATCAGGTGCATCTCGAAATCCAAGATGGCGGCTTTCACTGAAATTTAAAATGCTGTTAAATTCTGCAAATGACTAAAAACCGCAAGAAAGCTTTACAATATTGGTGTTCGTTGAAAGGGATAAACTAGAAGAACCAGACCCTGATTGTTTTTGGCAACACTTACTTAGCACTACATTTTTTATCATGTTTTTGATGCATTTAGCACTTTTTGTGTTTTGTCGATAGTTTTTGTTTTTTGCCATATTTGCTTTTTATGTCATTGTATTATGTCTATCATGCTTATATGTCTAAATTGTATTGGTCCTATTAAAGCGAAAACTATAAGGTTATGTTGTTTCTGTTATTTGTTTGATTTAGGGACATGTGCCAAAATCGGATGTTTCCAAAATCGAATGTTGCCAAAAACGATCGGGGTCTGTATTGTGGTTGCTTTGTGCGATTTTGGGTCACTTACAGCATTTCAGATTAAAGCGGAAAGAAAAAATCGACTACTACTCGTTTAGCCCTTTTACCCAATACCAATATTGTTGAGGTTTCATACGATTATAAGTCGTATACAACATTTTAAAGTTCAGCGGAAACCACCATCTTGAATCCGGATGGCGTCAAATAACGAACTTAGACTTTTAATGGTTCATTTCTTTCAATTAATACCCATATTGTAAGGGTTTGAGGCGATTTTCAATCATTTACAGAATTTTCAAGTTGAGTGGTAGCCGCCATCTTGGAATTTAAGATAACGACGGACAACGAAATTCGACTTCTACTCGTTTATTACTTTCACCTAATAACAATATTAAGAAAGTGTCATGATATTTTCAGTTATTTACAACTTTGAAAATAAAAGCGGAAGCCGCCATCTAGTAATAATGATGGCGTCAAGCAACAAATTTTGTTCCACCTATTTGAACCCGTTTCACTCAATACTCATATTGTAGAGTTATTCATTCCACTTCCGGTAATTCGAAGTTTTCATAGATTTTTATAATTTTTTATTATTTTAACTCAAAATCAACACACAGAACTTATCAATAAGGTGTAAAAATGGGAATTACAATTCAATTATGTGCTATCTAATCTGAGCGTGTCCTGTTTTGACATCTTGATCGAGAACTGTCACTAAGTTTTATGGCCGTTTAATAATCAGGCACTGAGTGCTATTATAGAACATGCAAAAGAAAGCTTGGAGCAAACTTCTAAGTTTGTGTGTTATAATAGTTTAAACATAGCATTCCTAACTCTTTCTAAATAACTAAAACAGTATGTTTAATGGATGATTTATGAGCGTTTTCAAAACTATCTGAAAACAGATGGTCGATTCAAGAATATTAGCATTTTGCATGACCATAATAAAACCATCATAAAACGAGCTGCACAAAAAAAAGCCATAATAAAACATCGAAATGCTAGTTAGCTTGATCTGTGTTACTTGGGCTTTCAAACATTATTTTTGAACCTATCTATTATGTTTCTTGTTGAATGCACAAAATAAATCATACATCCAGAGTTGAATGTATTATATATAGTGTTGAATTTAGAAAACCTATCAGATTGTCTATTATATACTCAGAAAAATACTATTATGTACACTATAAGCTTCTTTTATAAAGTGGCGCCATAAGAGCAATCTTTGAAATTCATAAGATTGTCTTATGAAGTGAATGAATTCTTCAGATGAACACCTGCTTCAATGAGGGGTTGTTGTTTTTCATAAGAGGGTCTTATGTATGCAGAAAATTTAACATTCGATGGAAAATATCACGAGTATTTATGTTAAAATCTTATAGTTTATCTTAAGGGTAATTTGCTAAATTAACTTCATGATCACCATAAACAGCACATCAATGCCTGGTTCCGACAGTCATTCTACCGCACCCAGTCCATTGAACATCATTTTTGCTTCTCAACATGCTGAAAAGTAAACAAAAAAATTTGTTTAAGTCAACAAATAATTTTTCTCTGAGTGTTTGTATTGTTTAATTTTGATCATTATAGTTGGTCGAGAATCAATCGGATATATGATTGAATATAAGTAGATTATTGTTGGAAAAACCATACTTTATTCTCCTAGATAATATTGTGTGCAATTTGGTTGCATACAAGCTTTCGTGCAATTATTCCAATCAAGGCCGGATCAAATTTTAAATTCTTTTGTTAATCGGATTTGGAACATCGTGAGAAGGGGTCAATAAAAAGTAATACGAAAAACAAGCAGTAGAAGCTTATATGCAGCAAAATTACATACTATATCATTGCACAACCCCTATAAATTAAGTTATTTTTTGTCCAAAAATTTCATAAAATCAACAATACAAAAAGGTGAAATAGCTCCCATCTTCCGAAATTTGATTTTTGGTCTTGAAATCTTTCGAATATTAGAATTTTTTTCGTAATTTACATATAATACTTCATTTATATCCCCCTTCGGGTTTTGTGGAAATTTCGAAGTGGTGGGGTGACAAAAGAAAGAATCGATATTTGTTCCTGCGTTATTAGCCTTGCCTTGCCCCCCACCCCTCTCGCAATGTTCCAACTTCTAGTGACAAAAGAAGGATTGGAAATTTATTCCAGCCTGACATTTCAAAAAAATTTAAGCCTTTTAATCAATACCATGATCCCGCTGACGATTAAATTCGAATTCAATGTCTTTATAACATTCCATTTCGTGTAATTTTAAGGAATTTCTAATTCAGTGTTGTTGAGAACTTTGAGTGACCAAATAAATTTGTTAATTTACATCACATATGATGCAATTGATGCAAAGAAAAAGAAGCATCACATATGATGGAATTTTCAGGGCGAGTTACGCTGCCAATGCCAATTTTTAGATCTATTTTTTCCAAAATTCAGAATTCAAGCGTTTTTGAGAAATTTACGATGTAAGAGAAAACGAACAAAAAAACTTAGCACAGTTTCCTTCAAAATTCGTCATTTTAAAATCGATAGCTGACAAAACCGTTTATTATTTAAAGAATTAACGTGTGTGAGTGGTGAAAAAGTATGCAAACACTGTCAAAAATGTCCATAAAGTTCTTATCAAGCATTGGAGTGAAGCACATGATCGGCAACTACGGTTAAGGGTCATCAGGGAAGTCAAGGCTCATACCAGCATTTTTAATATTGAATAAGCGAAAAACTAAGTGTAGGTCGCTATAATTGCAAAAACAATTTTGTCCGATAAGCTGAAATTGTTGCCTAGTTATGAGTCATTAAACCCTAATCTCAAAATACAATTTTTTGCTAGTTCCAGAGCTTGTAAGATGTGTAGCAAATACCGAGGCTGTGTGACAGATGATTGCTGATCTACGACAAAACTCATGAAAAACCCTATTTCAAACAAATTCCAGCGTTTCAATCCTATAACATGTCTGCTCGTAGCAAGGTCCCAAGCATATTATAGTATGTGTTTACAGGTTGTTTTGTATAAAATATAATGATTTGCAATAAATTCCGGTCCTGTGGAAAAAACACAAATTTTCAAAACAAAACTATGGTTTTCTCTTTTTTTAAAGCCCTAAAAGAATAATCTTGTATGTACCATTCCCAACCTACGATGTATACTAACCGATTATACCTTAAGCTCAATCTCATGATGATTTTGCTTCGTTAGTGTCAGATTTTGCTAGCAGAGATTCCATTGAAAAAGCTTTAAAGTGGCTCCAAAATAATCAAGTTTTGTTAATTTCGAAACAGTTGTATCCACTATTTTGCTCTCAGTTTTTTAGTACGAGGATGCAGCCACCTAAAATTTAGATTAGACGAAGTATAAGTTTAAAAACTGATCAATATCATGATTGAAAAAAGTGTGCGTCGGCCGATAGGAGGTACCAAGAATAAAATAAAAAAAAATTCTTTCAAAAAACGATAAATATTTTTTTTAATTTTTTTCATGCATGAAATTTTTTTCATTTCTTTCATAGAAAGTGTTTCGATGTTGGTTCGATGTTGGTTTCGATGTTCGAGTGTTGGTTTTTGAGATACACACATTCACACACACATATTAATACATGAAAAAGAACAAAAAATCTTTCCAACTATACAAATATTCCATATCTTATAGAACGAGAAAACTTTTAAATAAAAAACAACAGTAGTTTTTTCTCTCTTAGAAGTAAAAATAACTCCACAACAGTCGTCGAGCAAGTTGCTAATCGTAGTACTTTTTTTAGTTTTTTCCAAAAATAGAGTCCAAATTTTTACCTGTTTTGAAAAGTTAACGGTTGAAAACTGCTTTGAGGTTTGAATTCAGCGCCCCCAAAAAATTCAAATCTAGCTCTTAAATATTTTGCACTTTGTATATAATTTAAGCAACAAATTTAAGTTTTCGACCGATATTGATGTTTTTTTTTTAAATAATTTTGGTCATTTTTCGTTCTAGAGATTCAATCAAACAATTCAGCTTTTGAAATGTCAAGAGAGTTATCTGTCCGTTGTGATTGTCAATTCAGTTTTTGTCCAACGTTTAGGAGTCCAGTATTTGCTGCTCTTGGATTGAATCGGTCATTAATAATTAATTTTCATCGGATATTAAATGGTAGCATTTCTACTTCAACCTACTTTTCAAATTATGAAAAGTTGGTTGAAGTAAAAGTGCGATCATATCATATTGGATTAAAAATTATAATTTTTCACTAATTCAAACCAAAAGCAGCAAACATTGGACTTCTTAACGTTGGACAAAAACCAAATTGACAATAAAAACAGACAGATAATTCCCTTAAAATAGACCATCATAAATGGTCAAAATATCCGATTTTTTAATAGCTGAGTGTTTGTTTTAATCCCTAGACCGAAAAATAGCCAAAATTTTTTGAGTAATTTATGCATTTTTCTCTTCGAAATTTCAGACTTCGAATATTTTGTTGACTGAAGATTATTTGAGCAAATGCGTATTTGTTTCCCCATTATTCTGCAATTAAGTAAACAAAGCAAAACCGAGTCATAAAAGTTCATTTGAACACTTGTCTCATCCCACACACCCGGGCCGAGTATGTTGCACCCAATAAATTATGAAAATGGTCACCACCCGCATAAACCAACCTCACAATGTTGCAAAGCCAGTTCATCCATTGTTTATCATTCCAAAAAAAAAATAGGAGGAAAATCTTGCATAGTACGCTCCCCGAAAGTTTTCCGCCCGTTCGAAGAGTGACAAAGCACGCAATGATAAAAATAAACACGACGCCGTTAATAATATTTATTGATCCACACCGCCAGTATCGGTGCACTTTGACACTTGTGACTGGCCATTCCAGGAAGGGCCGGCAAGGGTGCAGGGAAATTGAACCACAATATTCGATGACCATCCGGGTGAATAATGTCCTTTCTTTTCGGCGCCCTGGATTGCGTTCTTTCGGAAATTGAACCCCCATTATTACTCGTCCTTGTGTCGCACCACACACATCTTCCGGACAAACGAAAATATTCATATGTTTGTATCAATGAACTCGAATGAGTCTTTCGACCCCAGTGTATTACAGCGTTGTTTGAAAGGTTCCATTTTTGATTGTAGGTATAGATTTTATGTGAACCATATTTTGAGTGAAAAATACTCAATTTAAATACTCAGTGTTTTTGTTAACAGACTTTTGGTGACAGTTTAACTCAATTTTAAATTTCTTTCTAAAAACAACTTCCAAAATATGTTAATACAAATGATCAGCTAGCTTCACTGCGAATAAAAATGGACAACCAGTCATCCAGTGTGAATGGTCGGAAAATCGAGTCCGTTTTTCGGAACGCAAATCGAAAAACCGATCCGAAGCAAGCATTAAGCGTGCATTCCCATCCGGATAATTTAGTGGGGTGCTAAAACATGCATGGCATTAGGAGGGATAATAACATGCATGTAAAAGTGTAGTACTACAATAATTGTGATTTACTAGCACCGGATTGTGTTATAATCGCTTTCGGATATTTATGGCATCTAAAGCTAGCGAAATGAGTTTGGTCAAGTGTTCGGTTTATTGCTCCTGCTGGTGTAGATGCAGGGAATATTTTTCTTTGGTTTTTAGTTTTGATGACACGTGCATTTGGTAGATGGTTCGAAAAGTGATTTTTTCATACTCACAGAATGAGACTTTTGATTCGTAAAATAAAAATAATGCAGGAGTGGGGCGAGCAACCTTTTCAATCAACGGGTCGTTCTTAATTTTACATCCTGTCAGTGAGCCGCACTTAACATAACAATTGTAAACATTTTCAAACATTTATTGATAACTAGCTGATTCGGTAATTTGCGTTTCACTCTCAATTTGAGGAATCGGTCTGTTTAACTTCATCTATTCTCAACTTGTTCGCTAAGCAGCCCCATGTTTGGAATTGTTTTGCTAGGCAGGATTTACACTAAAATTTGCACGTAAAAAACTTTACCCAGTATGACGGATTTTCTCAATAATATTGTGGTGGATAAGAGCTTACCCAATGAAATACAATTGAAAACTGAGAAAGCAAAAAAAAAATAAAGGCAGTTAAATATTATCTGATTGATTAAATATAATTGTGTAAAAGTTTAAATCAATAACTTGTTGATCTTTGTTGATCGTGAAAACTTCAGCTGAACAAAAAACGATTCTAAAGCTTCGTTGATTTTAAGCGAAGCCGTCAAACGATTAAATTTGACTGGAAACAAGGTGTATGAGAAAGAGACATGATACGATACCTCTCTTTCACTTTTTCAAGAAGAATCGTTCGGAGTTCGGAGAGGTTCAAAGTTAACGAGCAGTCTAATCAGAATCAGACTGAGTTCAGTAGATAATGGCGGAAGCATGACTCCAACTCCGTACAATTTTATGGCCAGGATTCTAGCGGTTACGACAAATATCACTTACAAACTTTTTAGTGGTTTCACCATCCTATATCAAAAACACTGTATTTACATGTATAAATATTTTTCGGACAATCGCCAAATTTATTTAAATAAATATTTTAATAATTCAGTTACCTGTCTGAGGTAAGATGCAACAAAGTGCAAATCAAAGAGACACCTCATAAATCTCTTTAACATGTGCTGGAATATGATTGTTTTGCATCACACGTTTGTCAACATTGAAATATCATTAATTCAAAAATTTTTTTTTATGATTTCAGCTAGTAGAATTTTTTGTAGTATTATCTACCCCTGAAGTTACGCAGCTCCTCTATGCATTTTCTTATAAGGATGGAATAAATATCAATTTCTTTTTTTGTCACCCCCCTCCCCCTTTCGAAATTTCCAAAAAAACTGAAGGAGGGAATAAATAAAGTTTGAAGTATTTTATGTTAATTTCGAAACAAAATTTCATATATCCGAAAGATATTTCACCTTTTATTTTCTTGATTTTATAGAATTTTTCGTTAAAAAAACTTGATTCACAGTTTTTGTGCAATGATATTGTTTGAAATATTGTTGTATACAAGCTTTCGTGCAATTTATTCCGATTTATTTGTTTTGTATCCCAACTCTGAGTGACAAAAGATGGGTTTGAAATTTGTTCTGGCCTAATTTTTGTTTCTTCAATTTAACCGAGGACGGTCCTAAAATCAAATTCTTCTTTTGTAAACCCACTTCCGATTAATCCGAAAATCCATGAGGGGGAAATAAATAAAGTTTAAGGTATTTTATTGATAATTTTTAAAAATTCTTCGACAATTCAAACAGTTTAAAGAACAAAAGTCAAACTGTAGACGGTGGAGTTGTATCATCTTGCGGATTTGAGATATCATCAATTGTCGATCCAAAAAACTCGAATTTTCTATTTTGTGCAATTTAGATTGTATGCAAGTTTGTTGCATGCAAGCTTTTGTAATATTTTTTCCACTTTATTAAAAATTTGCATTTTTTTTTATTGTCACCCTTCGTGATGTTCCAACTCCAAGTGACAAAAGAAGGATTTAAAATTGGTTCCAGTCTAATAGCTTTATTAACAGAAAAAAATAGTTCGAATAATTACAATGGGTATTTTTGCACGATATGGTTTTTACGGCATCACAAATTCATGATAATCTGATAGTGGCCACACATTCTCATAAGGTTTTTCATTGAAATTTTGTTGCAAGTTACCTCTTTTACTGAGTATAATCGTATGTTTTTAGGAATTAAAAATAACAGGAAAACCCAATATTATTTCTGACTACGTCAATATGATGTCCCATCAACCTTCAAACTTCTGATACATGAGCGCTTTGGTTATCTGTGGACATGGCCGTAGGATCGGAAGGGGGGAAGAGGGTTTTGGTGTTAACCCTCCCTCCCTCTATGAGGGACCAGAAAAAGCAAGCGAGGTTTTCTACTTTCTATTCTATTTCAATTTAAATTCTTATTAAAATTTGAATGATTTAGTAAGGATATTTGAGAGAAACAATTTTGACTTTGTACTGATTTAAAAATCTCGAAACCTTGTCCATAATTCATAACTCTGCTTTAATTAAAAAAAAAACACTTTGATAAGGATTCAGTTCTGAATCTGAATACTAGATTTTCAAAGAGATTTAACTCCTTTCAGAGATTCTGGTTCCAAACTCGGGTTAGTTGCTCTACTTTGGACCCTTTAAGCGGTGATTTTTAAATAATCATGATTTTTTCAATAATGGATGGGAGATTTTTATCTTTCTGGAAATGTATTTATAATTTATGAACTCATCTACATGTTTCAATAGATATTTTCAACATAGGTTTCGCCGTTATTGAAAGATTTGTAAAAATATGAATGATCAAACTTTTCATCTTTGAACCTCCGGTTCCTATCTTGGTATTGAACTGGTACCTTTCATTGGACCTAGAATTAAAAATGCTATCGAAAGTATGATTTTTCGAAAGTAGATAAACAAACAGATTAAAAATGTAATCTTCAATCAAATATCATTATAAAAAAGTTTATCTGAACACTTTCATTCCCCATAATGCTGATAGAGCAGCAAAACAATAGCTGAATTTGTTTTATGTTTACTAACTTGTAGTTTATTTGCGTTAAGCTGAAAAAAATGTTAGAAATGTTCAATACTGATGCTGATAATGTCCTTAATAAAAATTCTTACCTTTGTTGATTTGTTGGTACCGTAATCCGGGGTAATATTGATCAATTTTTTCAATGTTTTCGATTATTTTTCCTATTAAGGAGAATATGACATGTTTCATATTTTTAAAACCAGTACTGGACTCCTATGAACGTAAAACATGGTTGCAGAAATTTATTTAACTACATTAAATTTGATTTAAAAATCGATTTCGTCGCGGTTTAGGAATTGATGCTTCGGGGTTACATTGATCAGTCTCCATTTTGACGGTTTTAACGAGTTTTATTGATCATGAAGGATACAAAACACCTTCATAATTGTTTACAAATTCTAATTTAACAATTTCACCTTGCTTTTTAACGTTTTCTCTTAAAAACATTTACAATCGAAAAAAAAAACCATAATGCTGCATACATCTAGGGGCAAAAATTATAATCATTGCTAAATAGTTTTAGTTTCAAAATACAAATGAAATTTTACCTTCACACATTCCCCTAGGCTCTCCCACTATTTCCATTTTCATTTTTTCTTCAAAGTTAACCATTTGATAGGATTCCTTTCCATTTGTCCAATAAGGGCTTACTCTTGGAAAAAGTCCATCCTTTTTAAATATCAAAAATTTATCATTAAATTACTATAAAAATAACACTATAACTGTACATATACAAAGAATAAAAGTAGTTCTTTCACATTAAGCAACTCGTTTGCTTCTAAATACTTTTTGGTATCATCTGGAGAGTTGTTTGTTGGCGAGCCTTGGAAAAAATAGATATTTTAAGATATAGAAATTAAATTTTTACTAACAGAAACAAATTTGAATACAAACAAAATTTTGTTTATTTGATACTTACATAATAGGCTTTCAAACGTAGAAAACAGTTTTCAAAAATTCAAACTATAGAGAAAGTTATTGATGATAATGTGGAAAAATTCACTGATGTTCAAAGTTACCCCGCTGATCAAAGTTACCCCGTTTTACGGTACTGAAACAAAATATTGGTGATGTAAGATCTAAAAATGGAACGTCAAAGTCGAAAGTCTCTTAGCTTTGGACTTTTTTCCAGTTTTCCGGGTTTTCCATTGATTTTAATTTATTTTAGGAAAAATAGGTAGTATGGTAAATATTCTTTACAGTGAAAGTAATTTTCCTTTAAACTGAGGCTTGAATAGGAAAAAAACGCGATTTTTCCTTATTTACTATTATTTCTCAAAACGCGCTGTATAAATTGAGCTGTCTGATTTACCACTGATAAGAAGGTAAAGACGGTCAAAATTTGGTCAATATCGACTTGACGTATTTCTTTCAATTTTGCATTTAAAAAACCTGAACACCCCTCATTTTGAAGGTGTGTGTGTAGAATGTTGCTCCTATTTTGATTTTGGAATTCACTCTTTAGTTGTCAAAATGCCGTCCAAGGAAGAAGAGCAGCGATCCAAAATTTTGCTCGTGTATCGCGAAAATCCGAGCTACTCACACGCAAAGCTGGCAAAAGCGCTAAAAGTTGCCAAATCAACCGTTACAAATGTAATTAAAGTGTTTGGGGAACGTTTGTCGACAGCCAGGAAGTCTGAATCGGGGGGAAATCGAAAACCGGAAACCGCTGAGACGGCAATGAGAGTTGCCGGTAGTTTCCAGCGAAACCCTAACCTCTGAGACTATTGGCCAGCTACTCCCGGATAATCTGAGCTCAGTCGTAGAAGACTCCTTCGACTAGGTCTCAGGGTCGGCCTACGGCTGGGTAATCGGAGGGGAACGCGGACAAAATTTACAAGACAAACTGTGGGTTTTCAAAACAACAAGAACAACAAAGCAGAATTAAATTACGGAAAAATTACTTTTTATTTAAACGGAAAGAAAACTGCTTTTCAACTTTACTTTCTGATTTTTAAAATTGGCTTTTTATTCAAGCTACTGTGTAATGTTGTGTGTAGGGTGTGGGTTGGGCTGTGGTCGATGACCGTTGCGGTACGTACCGATGCTTCGATGCTACGATGGTGAGCGCTCACTGATGGTCGTCCTCTATTTCGGCGTTCAACTTCCGGATACCAATAGGTCCCCAAAATGGCGGCGGGGATTGGCTGAGGGGTCACGCTTCCCGTGAATTACCTTTTACTGTTTGATGGTGCTGGTCAGGCGTTGACCAGCGGGTAAGGGTTTAAACGGCGTCTTCCTTCCTTGACACAATCAGCGGGCAACGGCAAGACCGTATTGACCGCGCTGAGAAGGGCTCTCCTTTGGAATTAGAGACTCGAGAAGCTTGTCTCGAGTCCCGAGAGATGGGCCTCCTTGACGATTATGGTTCCTTTCTTAACCAGAGGCCAAACGTTCTATTACGGTTAGACGTAGCCCGCTATAAGAGAGCTAGGCCGAATCGTGCGACGGTGACGAAAACGGTGAACAGCAAACACAAGAACTTCGCACAAATAAATAACGTGTTGCGGGGGCGAGTTGAAAACAGTCGTCACTGGATTTGAGAGCAATTTTATTGTATGCTTCAACTGCAATATTTAGATATGATTAACAATGGTTTATGAGGTGTTAATTAAAGGCTTACAGATTCAGTGTTTCAATCAATCCTGAATGAAATGCCTAGTTGACCGCTAGTAGACACTCTTGTCGGGCCTGGACAAAGATAGGTTAGGTATTAAGTTCATGACGTTGTCATTATCATCGTATTCAACTTACGCTTTTACGCTCCTAACTTTTGCCAATCTAGGCAGCTGTTTTAAACTCGCTAATTCTGGCTCTTCTTAATTTTAACTAAATTTAGTATGATTAAATCGCCGGGATTAAACTGATGGTGGTTCCCTGATCGGGCCTGAATGAAATAGGTTAAATTAATTTCGAATTGCTTCTAAATGGACTTACAATATTTGTACCTTATTTCCCTATCTTCTGGCACTAAAACAGTTTAACTCGCGATTGCTTAGGCGATATAATCGATAGATTAATATTTCACGGAAGTAACGATTGTATTTCGCGTATGATCTAATTGTGAAGACACGTTTCTGATGTGCCGTTTATTATTCGCCCACGATACGTTCTTGTCGGTTTTGACGTTTCTGCTTCCTCCTTCAATCGGTTGACTGGGTGACCAGATTACCATTTTTAGCGGCGACATAACGATTGTGGGTTCAAAACATCACAAGACTCAACAACACGGAGCTTGGACAATCACGTCTTCATCGCACGAACGCCGGAAGAAATAGGAGGCTGAGTCAACGACTCTTCTTCTTGGGTTTCCGCTCCACATTCTTCTTCCTTACCCCATCTAACTCGTTTGGGCGAGTTATTGCAGATTGCATGCAACCCACATGCAATGTCGACCTTGCGAACTATGTTGCTTGCAGCCTTGCTGCTGATGACACCACACGCAAAACTTAAATCTTAAATCTAAACTCTAAACATCTGAGGCGTTTGTAACGACGGTTACACCTCTCTCTCCGAGATGCCGCAAATAAGCTGGGTGTATCGTCTACAACCGTGCATCGAGCCAAAAAACGAGCCGGGCTATCGACTAACAAGAAGGTACTGACTCCAAATTGCGATGATAAACAAAATACGACGGCCAAAGCGCGATCCCGGAGGCTGTACACGACGATGCTGACGAAGTTTGACTGCGTGGTAATGGACGACGAAACCTACGTCAAAGCCGACTACAAGAGCTTCTGGGACAGGAGTTTTATACGGCAAAAGGAAGGGGAAAGGTTGCAGATATTTTCAGCACATGAAACTGTGAAAGTTCGCGAAGAAATATCTGGTTTGGCAAGCCATCTGTACCTGTGGCTTGCAAAGCAGCATTTTCATAGCTTCCGGAACTGTCAACCAAGAAATTTACGTGAAAGAGTGTTTGAATCAACGTCGTCTGCTGCCTTTCCTGAAGCAACACGGTTGTTCCGTACTGTTTTGGCCGGATTTGGCATCTTGCCATGTTACCATTGGGGTATTTCGCCCAATCATACCCATGAAGAGCAAGCAGTTTGGAGTACTCAATCTGAGTGCTCAGAGCTAGTTATCATAATCGATAAAATATCGATAATGCTTCCCGCCAATGAATTTAAATAAGAACACATTTTGTAAGAGAATTTATTAATAAAACCTACTCTGTGATTAAAAACAACAAATAAATAAATAAAGTTAGGAAGTTAAAAAAACACGATCATTCCAAATTCAAAAACAGAAACTAGCGCATGCAAACACTTATGACACAACACAAAACACTTGCCCGATGAGAAGCAAAAGAGCAATGGAAAAACGTCAGGTGGAAAATGAAACGGAAATGTGGGTTGAGATGGGTCAGCTAATCACTTACTAAAATTCGCATATCCTTTCCACCTTCGACCAGCACACGGTTCACATCGAGCTACAAATTGACCATAGTTGCCAAAACAATCTTGCACGTATAATAATTTAAAGTGTCGAATTAAAGTTCATATTAGTGGAAAAGATATTCAAAGCTAACGAATAAAGCGAATCAATTAAGTATACAAAGTGGTTGCTGTAAACCCCATCCTAACCCCATACTCAATCCACCAGGACCCAGTAGTTGTGGCCAAGAGATTCAACCTAGAAATTTTGGTCAAGAAGACTGATCCAGCGGTTCCAGTCAAGAGTTGTGATCCAGTAGTTTTGGCCAAGAGATTCAACCCAGCAATTTCGGTCAGGATATTTGACTCGACAAAGCTCCAGTTTGTCCAAGTCAAACGGACCAGTGAGCAAAGATCTGCTTCCGTTTCTCCGTTGAAGAGCCTGCGCACGGACTCGAATAACAAGTCCGGCGGGCATCGAGAGAAGTGAACAAAAGTTGGTCCCCCACGCGACCAGCCACAAAAGCCACCCAAATTCAACAACATCGTCGTCAACATCCGGTTCTAGAGGGCACTGTTCGATCCCTTCAAACGGGTTAGTGAAAGTTCGAACGTGTCCCTCCGGGCTCGAGGCTCTGTTGAGGAGCACGCGGTGTTTTACACCTGCGTGTACCATCCAGGGCAACCACAACGAAGGTTGGCTCCACCACGAGGGCGATCTAACCTCCATTGCCAACCAACACTGTGGACAGTAGATTGTTGACCCACCAACCCAGGATTCTCCATCGGACAACCATCTCAGCACCAGCCGGCCGGCCCTCCAGCAGCAGCAGCAACACACTACACACCTACACTCAACACGTAAGTTTATAAATAAACAGGACATGAAAACTTTAAGATAGCGTTTGTGTCTCCTTCCGAACTACCGACCGGTGCATCATTGCGAGAAGCCGACCCGAGGTTCTCCGAAACCTCTGCTCTAGCTTAGCCAAGCAAAAGAGGCCGCATGTGAGCCCACCCTCACTAGAATTCCCGTGGGTTGACCAGGAATTCGAGGGCAGTTGTAGCTGGTCCTTCTGGCCAGCTAAGTAATAGCCATTACGATAAAAAGGCCATGGAGTGGTATGCCGTCAATAACGTGCAGGTGGTTCCCAAGGACAAGAACCCTCCCAACCAAGGGGCTGAAGAAAACAATAATTCCCGTACCAAGTTTTCAGTCATGAAACCCGCAGGAAGAAGAAAAATGAAACGAGTGAAACACGTATAGGGGCAACATGGCGTCCTCATTGCAATAATTTCAACCAGAGGCAAATTTTTAATAATCCTTAAAATGATATCCGCGGCTCGGGAATGTCAATCAAAGGGATCTTTGGTAACATTAATAAATTATGGTTGGGCACAAAATGCATAGTTTTCAGCATAACCCTTGTTAAAATTGATTCTAAATCTGCAGTATGACAACAACAGATGCGTTTGGCAACCAAAATGTTACCCTATTCCGAGTCTGTTATGGGGTGAAGTGTTTAATTTCGGGAACCACACTGACGTTCTGGTACCAAAAATTTGGTACGGTGCATTTGTATGCGATTTGACAACTGGTTCAACACGCCAGAGCTCCGCCCAATTGAGAAATACTGGGCTATTGTCAAGCGGAACCTAAAGAAGACCAAAAAACTGCTAAGGACGAGCAGCAGTTCAAGGCAAACTGGCTTTCTGCGGCAAAGAAGGTGGACAAGGTAGCTGTACAAAATCTTATTATCTGGCAGGGGTTAAGCGTAAGGCCCGGCAATTTGGATTTGGAAAAGCGGAAGCCTAACTGAATATTTTTCCTGAATTTATACTAATTAAACTTGAAAAAGAAATTTAATTTAATTTTTTAAATAAACGATTTCACCGATTTACACGCGTTTTCCCTTGACCAAATTTTGACCGAATCACCCTTTATTTTGCTGGAGTTCCGGTAGTCGGTAAAGCATCTTTGGAGCAGTACAGTTTTCAGCACATTTTAGTCATTAATTAAGCTCCGATTTTCATTGAAATTTTGCATCCACTTCTTTAGGTATACCATAGCCATTGTAATGGTTTTGTTCATATCACCTATAATGTTCACTTAAATTGGTAGTCCACTCATTATGGTTTTGACGGTATCACAAAAATAAAATTTGAAAAAAAAAACAGACAAATGGGTTGAATGAATCTCAGCGTTTCAACAAGCCAAAATCCTTTCCACGTTTAACGACATCCATCAAACAACAACCGCCACCACCATCAGGACGTGACCGAAACAAAGGGAAAAATCTTTGTGGCAGCCATCAATCGATATTTAATTTCTGACACACGTGTTTACTGTCCTTCAATGTCGACATTTTTGTTGTTTTCCATTGAGCGGATCACTCCACACTGTGTTTTCCCGCACTCAAGCCGTTTTGAACATTTTTCCGAGAAGTAAATCTTGAAAGGCTCAATTGTAGCTAGGTAAGTGTATTTATTTTGTAAATTTACGCTAATGAATAGGTTTGAGGGCACGAAGTTTACCGGGGATAACGAACGAGAAAAAATCCTCCATTGTTCTCGGAACAGCCAAATTTTCCTCTTGTTTGCCGGAAAATCGAACGTCGTCGTCGTCGTCTTCAGTTTGGTTTCTGTCGATTTTTCCCGATCCCTTTCATCATCGTCATCGGCCGGCTGCACGTGTCCCATTGTTTGGGGGCAATGTTCACAAATTGACAGAACCCATCGGGGCGTAGATTCCGGATTCGTGATGATCCACTTGGTCCGTCCACGTGTTTGTTCTTTGGAGCAGTGGTTTATGAAAAAAAAGAGACGCTTCCGAAAAGCCTTAGAAGATTAAGCCAGCCGGAACCAAATTGGCTGTCATGCATCCAGTAATGGCAAGATTAAAAGTAAACAAAAACAGAAATAAAATATCTTCGACGAATGCAATCGTTTACATCAGAAAATTTAATATATATATAATCAAATTGTTATTGTTTGTTAGTTTGTTTGTTTATATGAACCTTATATAAATCCCCAGCACTTAACCGATCAAAATGAATTTTGGCACAGTTACGTTTTTGAACCCTGGTTTTAGTGGAGTGATCGTTATTTTAAACCTCCTAATTTTATTAATTTTTTTATTGGTTTAAATCATAGAGTAAGTTTTATTAATTATTGCTTTTACAAATTGTGTTCTTGTTTAATTTAAATATTGGCGGGAAGAATTATATGTTGATACTTACGGTTTCGGCGGATCCACATTACTGCCGATTGCAGCAGAACCAAAACATTGTTTGTTTTTGGTTCCTCTTGCTATTTCCAATTCGCAATCGAGAACAATAGATCAATGATTACTGATGACAGGTTGATAAACGCGGGACAAATGTTTACATCATCACACGGTTAGGCGAGAATACTCGAATTGGGTTTGTGGGGACACAACAGTGTTGCCAGATATTCTGGGTAAGAATGTCAAAGTACTCATTGAAAAATGAGTACTTTCCCGGTTAGGGATTATAAGAAGGGGAAAGTGGCAATTAGCTATCGCTTATTAATATAGTTTGTATTCTACTGACCTCACAGACGAAACATGAATAAGTGTAACTCTATTCCACCACTGAAACCTGTGTTTTTCAACAGGTTATTCAGATTCGCACAAAATTAATTAAAAATATCTGAAAAAGTATGAAAAAAGGACTCGAATGCGACTCGAATTTTGAAGTTTGGTGCACCCCACCCTGAGATGATCGGGTTTCAATTTTAAGTTCGGGGTTTGAAAAATTTCTCAACTTTAGGCTAAATTTAAGGCATATAAACTCAATATTAGCATTTTGTCAAATACATACAAAGAAGGTTTCGCTTCCGATATCTTGAATGAGATCAAAAAAATTTCAATGTGTAATAGGCCGGCAGTGTACACTCAGAAATGAAAGAAATATGAAAATTATTATATTTCAATAACTCCGATATTTCTCTGACATTAATATCCAGAAATATTAAAAAATAACTATTTCAGATATTTAAATTTATGCATCCGAATAATTTCTTGGCGTGTAATGATCCAATGCATAAAATTTAATAACCGAGATATTATATATTATTTATTTTGTTCAAACAAACGCTTTGTGCGTTTGAGTCCCAACTAAACGGGTATGAGCACATGCTAGATTCTTCAGTTGCTATATAAATGCCTTTCAACTTGACTGCATGCAGATTCCATTCTCTTTAAATATTTAATTGAATCATATTTAAATAGGATGGACTCAATTGCAGCAAGTAATATTACCAGCGAAATGCACATGTTTTTATGCTATGGTCAATTATGCACATTGATCTATAGATAGAACATGAACGAAAATCAAACGATTTTCGTTTGCTTTTTCTGTTTATTTCTGCTTTAAGCGTTTGCCTTTACGTTACGGCTCAAACTTTTTTTTCTGACCACCAGATGTCGTCCAATACCATTTCTCAATGCATAAATTTTAATCGCAGAAATATTTCCCAGTGAGAAATATCCCAGTAATTACACCATGGGAAATATCCGCGTGCGTAAAGAGGGAGATATGTGAAAATACCTAAAAAATAACTGTTTGATATTTTATTTATTTCTGAGCGTAGGTATATAATTTAAAAAAAAAATAAGATCATTACCACAAAAAATGTAAGAATTGTACATGTCACCCCAGATTTATTTTGAAAATACGATTGAAAAGTTGACGTAAATGATTTGGAACATTTTCGCATCTTAGGGTTGTCAAAACAGAATTTTCAACGAATTTTCAAAGGTAGCTTTTTTAAGCTTTTTGTCAATTTGCAATTTTTCAGATTTTTTTTTAATTTAAATTCAACTTGGCACTGAGTTTTGAGTACAGACCCCGTTCGATTTTGGCAACATGCCCGAACATTTTGTGTTGCCAAAATCGAATGTTGCCAAAATCGAACGGTTTGTTTTCTTCAATTTTTTTCTTTCATTTTTACAAAATAACTATTTTTATTATCGTTAATGTTATTTTTAGTCAATTTCCGACAATTTTTAGTCATTTTTTTATCATTTTTTCTCATGTTTTGATGCATTTTGCACTATTCTTGTTTTGTTTATAATCTTGGTTGTCTTTGTCATATTTGCTGTTTTTGTCATTTTTCATCACAGTAATTAGTAGTTTCTTGTCATTTCCAGACTTTTGTTTGTATTTGTTTTAATTTTTTTTTTATTTTTCATCTTTTTGTCATTTTTGAGTATGTGGTAGCGAGCCGAGGTGCTACGGTTGGTGGCCTACACACGAATGCCGTGCTGCGTGCACAGGCAACACAAGTATGCTACTCGAGGTAACATGAGGCGGAGGCGTACATGACTATATTGATAGGAGATCTTACTTACAGTATGACGCATGTTTATAACATCACCACAGAGTACTTTATAATTTTTTTTTAAACTTTTGTTTTTCTTGTTGTATTTTATCACCATTTCAGAACATAAAAAACGTTATTATGGTGTTTTTTTCAATTATAAAAACCGTTCGAATTTGGCACATGTGCCAAAATCGGATGTTGCCAAAATCGAATGTTGCCAAAATCGAATGTTGCCAAAAACGAACGGGGTCTGTATATAAACGCAAAATTTCCGCAATAAATTTAATATCACCAGAAAGTCCATTCCATACTGATTCTAGTTGTGGAATTACATAAACGCTGCAATACTTTAAAAAATTATGAAAAATAAAATTGTCAAATTCATTCTAAATATTCAAGAGTAGACGCAAACTACCGCGATCAGCTGGTGAAAATTATATTTTAAAATCTGAAAAAATCCATTTGATTTCATAATTGACGACCCAAAAACCGGGCACTATCCGGGCAAATATTATCAAAACCCAGTAATAACTAAACAAAAATCAAGAAAAATTATATTTCATCAAAACTTATCGACAGATTTTTAATCGTACTTGAAATTGATGAAATTTACTGCTTCTTGCAGCAATAATTTGTTTTAATTGCAAATCAAATTTTTGCTGCACGAAGCAGTTAACCTGCTCGTAAGTTTGTAAGATTTCAGGTTATTTATCATATCTCGTAAATTTTCAGATAACGGCTCAATTGTTTCAAATAGTTTCATTTCTTTGCCGATGATTTTGTTAAGGCGCAATCCTAGAGCTGTCTCTTGGGAAGGTTATTTTCCAAATTTTCAAAATTTAGCACGTTCATTTAGAAAAAGCGAATGGTCCTGATTTATCAGGATTTGTTCTGATTTTCGAGAGACTCTCGAAATGTCCTGATTTTTGAAAATTGGTCTATAAAATGTCCTAAATAGTCCTGAATTAAAAAAAAAACATCACACACTTCGAGCAAATCTGTAAAAAAAAATAGTAAAACTCCTTTAACGATGATGATTTAAATGTTGATTTTTGATATCGAATGCAAGTCAGCGAAAAAGCTGCTCACGTCTGTTGCATAAGCTAAGGCGTTTACAACACAGGTATTTCGTCTTTGTTTAGGCAATCTAAGTGAGCTACATATAATTTCTATAAATCCAGAGATGTCCTGAAAATTCTGATTTTTTTCTTTGGAGTATCCTGATTTTTTTACAAAACCACCTGACACCCCTGCTGGGAGCAGGTTTTTTCAGGGTGCCTCCAGCTACGGGTGGATGCATATTGAGGAAAAGTAGGCAAGGGGTACCAAAAGTTTCTCATTGGTGGGGGGTGGAGACGGTGCGCTTTTTGACAGCCAATTGTTCGCCTTTCATGCCTACGATTACGATTGCCTGTCACAAGATGGACGATTCCGTGCATTGGTATAAGAACACACCCGAAGCTTTACACGTCCTGCCCCTACTGGGAGCAGGTTTTGTCAGGGTGCCTACAGCTAAGGTGTAAACATTTTGAGGAAAAGTAGGCAAGGGGAACCAAAAGTTTCTCAGTGGTGGAGGGTGGAGACGGAGCGCTTTTTGACAGCCAGTTGTTCGCCTACCATGCCTACCATTACGATTACCTGTCACAAGATGGTCGATTCCGTGTTTTGGTATATTAACACAACCGTAGCTGAACGCATCCTGGGTTTTGTTACCAACCAGAGATGCCAATGTGCCTGATTTTTCAGAATTTGCTTGATTTTTCGAGGCTCTACCTGAAGACCTGATAAGCCATTGAAGTTCCCTGATTTTTTAAAATACAGTAGTTTATCAATTTTTTTACGCTTTATCCACCGTGATCATGGCAAAACCGTGAATTTGGCGAAACTTGAAATAAAAATGGAAAATGGTCTGTTCCTGGATTAGGTATCATTACTGAAGTTAAAAACTGAAAATGTGGCTGAAACAAAGCAATTGAAAGATTCCTATTAATTCTTATTTAAAAAAGGGAATTAAAGGGAATCTTTCGATTGCTTTGTTTCTGAAGGTTTATTCAACCAAGTAGGCTCACGATACAGTGAAAATGTGGAGTGATGACCAAAAAAAAAGGTCATTACTTTAAACGAAATTTCCGTTACTTTAACGTAGTCTGATTTTTATTTCACAAGTTCACTGATTTTTGAAAAAAAATTTGGCAACCCTGTTACCAACATTCGTTATTCTATTTTTGACTATTATTAAAGACAGACGTTACTTCTGCGCAATCGTCAAGGCCGGATAAAAGTGAGTATCGAAACCAAAATTGATAATAATTATCCGATAATTTCAAACTTAAAATTGTAAAATATCAGAGTTTCACAATCAGTTTTGAATTCATAGCAATTAGGCTGGAACAAATTTCAAATCCTTCTTTTGTCACTCGGAGTTGGAACATCGCGAAGGGGGGGGATAACAAAAAATAATGCGAAAAACAAATAAATTGCACGAAAGCTTGTATGCAACAAACTTGAATACTTGCATATAAAGCTTAGTTCTTTTAGAAATGGGACACTTTCATTTGCTAATAGCTCGTTAACTAGTTATTGGATATTAAAAATTTTGACAGCATTTTGTTGCCTGTAAAAAGTACTATTCGACCTATTTTTTTCAAAATTTAAAATTTACGCGTTTTTGAGATATGTACGATGTAAGAGAAAAAGAAAAAAATAATTTTGCACAGTTTCCTTTAAAGTTCGTCATTATCAAATTGATAGCTGACAAAACCGTTGATTATTCAAAGAATTACTGAGTTTTTGTGGTGGATAAGTATGCAAACACTGTCAATAATGTCCACAAAGTTCAAATCAAGCATTGTAGTGAAGAAAATGATCGGCAACAACGGTTAAGGATCATCAGGGAAGTCAAGTCTCATACCAGCATTTTTAATTTTCAATAAACGAAAAACTAAGGGTAGACCGCTGAAATATCCAAAACAATTTTCTCCGATAAGCTGAAAGTGTTGCCTAGTGATGACTCATAGAAATCCAACCTCAAACAACCATTTTTTGATAGTTCCAAAGCTCTTAAGCTGTAAAACCGGTACCGAAAAAAAAACGTTCAAAAATGTGGTCAAAAATAATCAAATTTGTTCATTTCGAAACAACTGTATCCACTTAAATGCTTCCAGTTTCCAGTTTCCAGAGAAGTATTGGACCAAAAATTATCAGAAATTGAAGAAGGAGGGTGAAGCCACCTAAAATATAGATTTTACGAAGTATAAGTTGGAGAAACTGATCAATACCATGACTGAAAAAAGTGTGCGCCGGCCAATGGGAGATACCAAGAATAAAGTAGAAATTTCTTTAACAAAAAACGGTAAATATTTTTTTTCAAATTTTTTCATGAAATATCATAACATTACCTTCATTTTCTTCATAGAAAGTATTTGGTTCAAAAGAATGGTTTTTGAGATACAGGCATTCGTAACTGTCCCATTTCTAAAAGAACTAAGCTTTATCATTGCACAAAACCTATTATTTTAAAAAAAATCAATGAAACCAAGAATACTAAAGGTGAAATAATTCACATCTTCCAAAATTTGGTTTTTTGTCTTGTAATCTTTCGGATATTTGATTTTTTTCGAAATTAACATAAAATACCTTAAACTTTATTTATTCCTCCCTTCGGGTTTTTTTTTGGAAATTTCGAAGAGGGGGGGGGGGTTGAAAAAAAAAGAAATTGATATTTGTTCCAGCCTTATTAACAAACACTTTTTTCAAATGAAAGGTTTTTCATATGTCTAGTTGCATAACAAGAATCATAAAAATTTTGTTGTTTGCAAGCGCTAATATGGAGAAACTCAAGAAAAATATTGTGAATAACTTTTTTTTTTCTATATTTATTTCTCCATAAATTATTTTCATTTTTTAAATTAAGTTTATAACGAGAAATTCATTACAGTGTTCATGAAGTAACAACTTTCAATTTCACCACATATACAATTACAAAAATTATCTTTTTATCATCATTTTTTCGCTGTAATATTAAAATAAACGATTCGCAGATTTATTTAAAAAAGGATATTTTATTTGTAGGGGAGAATGAGGATACTTGATCCCTGGGGATACTTGATTCCTTAGCTATATCTCGAAACTGGAATATCTTACAAAGATCAAATGTTCTAGAAAAATGTGCCAAAATGAGCAAAATAACAATGCTTGTAGTTTAAATTTTTTAACAAAATAATTGTGTGAGTAATTGAACTTTGTTTGAAAAATTTCACAAAATGTAACTTGAAGATCTTTTTTCATCACTTTAAAATGTCCCTTACATGGGAAAATTATGAAAAAAATATTTGTTCCAATGTATCAATCGTTCGAGCGTAAAATGAACTTCATAATGCCATATTTTCAAAGTAATGGAAAACTCTCAACTTTTTTCAGGAAAATTTTCTAAAATATTGATTATGGGTACAATTGATCCCCTAGAGTTGGGTACAATTGATCCCCCTTCCAAACGGCATATTCTTCTTCTGAATTGAGCGTTATGATTGCTGATTACGAAATTACTTATTTTTATCCAAAAACTAATATTTATCAAACAATTTTCTGAAGAATAGAACAAAAATAATTAATTTTCTCTTAATTATAAAAAAACAGCGCCTTTAAGTATGCAATGGATTAGCGTTGAGACAAAGTTATAGAATTTTCTTCTTATGTCTGCTATAAATTGTGAAATGAGAACAAACATGACCAAAATAGTCAATTAACATTCTATCTTGGGGTTTTGTTTGATTTTTATACAAGGATTAGGGCTTCCTGAATAAAAGATCAAGTCTCCTTCAATAGGGGATCAAGTCTCCCCTAACTCCAGAAAAATCGCAATTTTTTTACTCCCACGAAAATGCTTCTAGTTCATCAACGGGTTCAGGTATCGTTCTAATTTTTGGAGCATAGAAACTTGAAGTTACAAGCTGTCAGGAAATGTCAAAGGCGGCGAGTTGCTAAATTTTAACAAAAAGATATGGTGAAAATAAGAAAAGGGGATCAAGTATCCCCACTCTCCCCTATAGAATTTTTTCAGCACGTGTTCAGGCCGAACAAATCCGGGAAATGTTGTAAAAAAATTTCAAAATTGACAAACGAAAATCCGAGCAACATCCGGGAAGTTTTTTGTCAAAACTCAGAAATTACCTACTCAACACTAATCAAGTGAAAAAAAAACTGAAAAAATTGTTTTCTTAAAATATTTTTGACAGAATTTTAATCGTTTTAAAGGTTTCCAAAAAACCTACCATGATTATTTTTATAAAACTTGCTCGAAAAATTTAGTTTGTGAAGGCATAAATAAAAATATTTTACAATATTATTTGATTTTTTTTGTTTGAAATGCCAAATTCAGTGAAATAATCCAGGCGAAATCCTGGTAACCAGGCAACCGAGCCGGGCAGGACTGTTCCCAATTTTGGAGTTAATATACGGGCAAACCCGGATAAAACTGGGAAGTCTGGCAACCATATTTAAAAGTAAACTTGAACATTTTCTCGTACTTTTAATGGTTTTTTGCAACTTGGTGGGGGGGGGGGGGGGGAGCTGGTAAGATCAAACCGATCAACCCCCTCCCCTCATAGGATTGGGCATGGATCTGTTACTGTTGCAAAATAGAGCATTCGAATTCTCTCGAAGTGTTGTTTTAACTAGAATTCGTTGGTACAACAGATTCGTTGTCATGTTTTACTCTTAACACAAGGTTTTTTGACTAACAAACTCATTTTTAAGTTCAATGTTCCCATTCTTTGAAAAAAAAAGTCTTAGCCATAAATCAAGTGAAAAAAGCGTTGTCCTTGCTGAATCTGATCCATTTTTGAAAATATAGATAATTTAATCAGGAATCGGAAATTCCGGAAATGTTTTGATAGCCGGGATGGACTTTTTATATTTTTGAATTATATTTCAAAGTGTGATAATTGGACGGAAAATAAATTTGCTTTATCGAAATCCCCTCAGTTCAAATATAACTTTTATAATTGCTAGATGTGTAATCTTTTACTCAAATAGCAGTTCCCCCACCTCTAAAAATCCAAATTGCATTGACATTGTCAACCATTTTTGATGTTCCAATCAGTGCCTACAATGTAATCGAAAGTCAGAGTAATAAGCGGCTGAGGCTCACACAAATTGATGACACCTGCATTTTTTGCTGGCTCCTTCAAAGCGGCTCAAATAAATGTCCTCGATTCGTAACTTTTGATTCATTTCACCGAGCTGCTGTAACTGAACTCATAAAAGCCCGGTAGGATACATTTCCATAAATATAAAAATAATTCCCAATCTGAATGTGCTGTTGTTGTTTTGGGAGATTTTTTTTTTCTCTTCAGCTTTTGAACCAACTTTTTTTGTCATTATTTTTTGACAACACCAGCCCTCGACAAAGTGTTGAAAAAATTTATGACTCCGCTGATAGAAATCAGCGATCAAACATGATGAAATTGCAGAACCTTAAAAAAAAAAACGCACAACCCATAAATATGCGAATTTTGGCGAATGCTCTGGCTGGTGTTTGGTGGAAAACCTGTAAAATTATGCTGGCACCGGTTATAAAATCGTGTCGTCATCCCACACCCGTATATAAGAATGAAAGAAAAAAAAATCTACACCAAATTCAATTCCATTCAAATTATTTGCCATTGAGGGTTGCAAATTTCGAGCCCAAACGGCTCATGTCTCGATGAACAACAGAATCTCGCTGTCATCATGCAATGTTTTTGAAGGTTTTTTTTTCATTTCGACTGATATGTGTAGAGATCCAGCCACCAGTTATTACCGGGATAGGAAAATTTATTAAATTCAAATAACAATAATCGTAATGAAGAGTTGTAAAAAAGAACGAGCGAAATGGGAAGTAAGGTGAGAAGATATCGAATTGCAGGTACCGCGCCAGGAAATTTATGCTCACTCGTCAGTTTACATAGGCAACATAGAATTGGTGACATAAATTCGGCAGACTCCTAACTCTCATTCAAGCGAATGGCAATATATGTAGACGGGGAGGTACATAAATTTGTGCAAGTAATGATTTTACCTTTTGCTATAGAAACCCCAGTCGAGTTGTAAGGATGTGCTGCTTTATGAGCCAGCCGATTTTGCTTTGATGGCAATTTCTGTGCGTATTTTATGCGAAACTGATATGGTAAACTGAATAAACTCACTCCTAAATCATGACTTTCCTGGTTTATAGACACAGGCATAACTCTTTCACTTCAGTTCTGGTTCGAGGGTGCAAATTTATTGATGCTTCTGTGATTGATGATCGATGCTGGTATGTGAATTGTTATGGATACACCGTAGCAGTAGTAAAACCGATGATTCAATCACTTGCTAATTTTGCGATATGTCAATTTGAATAGAAAAAAATACGGCTTGATTTTAAAGATTTTATGGCAAGCCAAAACTTGTAAAATATACAGGAGTTTTATAATGCAGGCTATTTTACAAGCTTCTTGTACGAAGTTTGTACTGCCAATTATTATCAATACTCAACAAACGTGTACCTATGTTTTTGGCTAATCAAAATAACTAAATAATCCTTAAATGTTCAGTAGAGCAGCTAAAAATATAGCATCTGTAGGACATTTTTAGTTTTTTTTTTCTTGAAAATCGTAGAAATTGTTGTTACTCTTTCGTTATTATACAATGAATTATGAAAATGAAAAACGGCAGTTGCTACAGTTCATTGAGTCGGAAAATATTTTGATTGAGGAACAATCTGGATTCAGGAAACAACATTCCACGGAAACAGCGGTGAATTCGATACTTCGAAAATGGAAAAAGAATGTTGAAAATGGGAATTACACAGTCGCCGTTTTCCTCGACTTTAAGAGAGCGTTTGAAACGATTGATCGACTGAAACTGTTGGATGTGTTAGCAAGAATTGGATTAAGTGGCATGGTCTTAAACTGGTTCAAAAGTTACTTGGAAAATTGAATGCAAAGGACGAAGTTTAGCTCGTCTTACTCTCAGTTTAAAGAAAACAAGTTGGGTGTCCCTCAAGGAAGTGTCCTAGGGCCAATTCTTTTTATCTTATACATCAACGACTTGAAAATGTGCCTACAACACGGCCACCTAAAACTGTTTGCTGATGATTCAGTGTCTTATTGGACAGGTAAAAACTTAGAATTCATAATGCATGAAGCAAATGCTGATTTGGAAAACATTACTGAGTTTCTGAAACAACGAAAATTATGCTTGAATCTCGATAAAACCAACTGGATGATTATAGGCAACCGCAAAACTGTGAATTGCCCAAATCTGCTTATTGGCGGATGTGTAATCGAAAGAGTACGTCAAATTAAATATTTAGAAGTGCAAGTTGATGATAAGCTAAACTTTATAGAGCATGTAGACCAGGGCCGTAGGAAGAACCGACTCATGGGGGGGGGTTTTGGTGACTTTTTTTACCTATGATTTTTTCCTAACAACACACGAATAAAAAAAAATTAAAACAAATTATGTTTGTAACTACATATATGATTATTCAATTTTAAGTACTCATTAATAGTTTTCGTATGAAATTAAGAGAAGACACGAATGCCACAAGTATGGTAAAGTGTCATTAATAAAACCTTCAAAAAAAGTAACTTTAGAAAAGTTGTCCTTAGCCTAAAGGGTGAGCTAAATGTTTTTTAATGAATCATCTAGAAACAAAATATGAAATTTGCTTTTATCGATGGTTGAAATTTTTGAATTTGTTTAAAAGTCTGGTAGATCAAAGTTATTTAATTTCAGCATAAAGAAGGGTAGCCTTCAATTTAAAAAAAAAACTAAACTGAAATCAAACAAGCCCAATTTTCTAAACTCTTTTGCAAATTCCAAGATTCTAACCTTTGATGAAAATAAATAAAATTTTCCAAAAAAAAAACGTAAGAGAAAAAAAATCCGAATCAAATTTGCAAACTTGAACTACATTTATGATTTAGTTTGAAATTTGGCTTGAAACAAGTTGCAATATTAATAAAGTTGAACAACACACAGAAAAAATTGTGCAGATTTTTTAAGTTAAGATCAGGTACGTGTTTCTTAAACAGGAAATATTTTTCATAAAGAATCAATTCCATAATATAAATCCTGTGAATGATTTTTTTTAAACATAATTTGGGATATTTTGCATGAATCAAAACATAGAAAAATAATTAAAATTCAACTTTACATTTGTGGTTTTCATTCAGCTGAATTCTGTGTACAAACTTATTATGATTAAAAACTTTGAAATCTAGAAATTGAATTGACAAGCAAATTTTTAAGTTTATGTTCTCTTGATTTCTCAACAATTTTATGTTGACTGGAAAACTCATTCACAAGCTAAATTTTTGTCTTAATTTTAAATCTGAATTCTAAACCTGAATTCAAAAATTGAATTTTGAATTTTGATTTCCGAAATGTACTAAAAATAAGATTTCCAAATATTAATTCTAGATCAGAATTTCATGTGCCAAATCCAAGAGCCCTCATTCATGAATCTATTAATTAAATTTTGTGATGCTGGTTTAATGTTAATCCATTATTTCAACTATTTATTTTAATCTGTTTTGTGAATCTGATTTAAAATGTGAATTTCGAATGATGAATCAGAATTTGGTTTTCAATTTTGGATCGCCACTTAGAAGCTTTAAATTTTTGAATTTTGTGTTAGAATAAAGTTTAACCCATCATTTCATGATTTTTTATTTTTTCTTAAAAATAATTTTAAACAGTTGGAAATTATGTGTACATTGAGAAAAAAAATTAAAATAAAATACGATTTTTCACTTTTTACATACATTTATTGTTGCATATTTGTTACTTTATGAAGCGAAGGGTTAAGAACTTCGAATTTGAACATTAAACCATTTTTTTCTTTTTCTATATTCGGAAAACTATTATAAAAATATTGAAAATACTTTTGATTCCCGAAAAACTTGATTCAAATTTGATATGAAATGCAAAACCGAATTCGAACAAGGATTTCAAAGCAGCTTTTCATTCCTAATTTCTTATGATTATTCGAACTGAAAATCATGAATCTTAAACTTGACACAAAATCAGAAATACGAAAATATGTAAAAATACAATTTAGGAATATGAAACCAGAACCTCCAAAATGGGTTTAATTTAAAATTTAATATTCGAACCTGGTTTTCTATGATAAGGCTCCAAATTGCCTGGTTTTAACCGGATTGGCCCGGATATTTAATATAAAATTTGGGAAAAGTCCGGTCCGACCCGGTTGCTCAGATTTATTGAAAAAGCCCGGATTTTGCTCGGGTTTGTTCTCATTCTCATTCTCAAATAAAACTTAAAAGAAAAACAAATTATGTTGTGATTTTTTAAATTTATACGTCCAAAATTTTTGCAGCAAGTTTGAAAAAATTTTCATGGAAGGTTTTTTTAGTTAATTTTGCTAAATTTTTGATGAGCAATTCCTAGGTTTTGACCTAAATTGCCCGGTTTTGCCTGGATTTAGTGTACAATTTTGAAGTTAAATACCCGGATTTTGCACAGGTTTTTATATTAAAAAGCCCGGTTCCGTTCTGAAAAAAAATCTGACAACCTTATTCTATGAACAAGTGAGAAAATTTTGAAAAACTGTAGCAGAATTTTGAACTTGAAATTAGTTTTCGAGTTTTTTGAATTAGTATCTAGTTCAGATAGTTACTCTTGAATATCTTTGCACTATTATCATATTTTGATTATGAATTTAAAATTTTGAGTGTAGAGTAGAATACCTCGCTTGCTTTTTTGGACCCTCATGGGGGGGGTTTAACCCCCAAAACCCCCCCCGTTCCTACGGCCATGATGTGGACTATACAATCAAAAAAATTGCCATAAAGTATGGTGTACTTTGCCGGATAAATAGATATTTGACTTTCTGGTCAAAAATAATTTTCGTGAAGTCGGTTATTATGCCACATTTTGATTACTGTTCTACAATTCTACTTCATGCTTCAGATACACAAATAAAGCGATTGCAAAAAATCCAAAATAAAATTATGAGAGTTGTGATACGTTGCAACCGATACACACCTAGTGCTCTTATGCTCGACATGCTTAAATGGTTATCTGTGAAACAACGTATTTCTTATAACAGCCTGATGTTTGTCCATAAAATGAAAAAAGGAATGTTACCTTCATATTTGGATCGAGATCTACAGTTCGGAAACGACATTCACAGTTACAATACGAGAAGGGCTGGTGATTTTAGACTACCAACTGCTAAAAAAGAAATGACAAAACTATCTATATTCTACAACGGCTTCAAGATGTATAATAACCTGCCGCAAGACATCAAAGTTAATTCGAATATGAACAGCTTCAAAAGAATGGCAATACTATATGTGAAGAGAACCTTTTAAGATAAGCAAGAATCCTAAATGGGATCTTTATAATGTGATGGCAATTTGATGCGTTATTAGACATAGAATCTGTACAGTGATGGACATACGCGGGAGTTGAAAAGACGACCAAGTAGTACAGAAAATGACAAAAATATGTTTAAACAAATATCCAAAGGATAAACTGTCCCTCCCACTTCAAAAGATGCGTATGGGGTGGAGGGAGGACCCAAATGGGCCTCATGGGACCATCACAAAAAAAAATCATTTTAAAATAAACATCAGTCGAGAAAATGTTCAAGAAAATGATTGCTAATCTGGTTAATGTCTAAAAACTACAAATTTACCCCCACTAATCAGTACTCCTATAATGACCTTCCTTGGAGAAGGAATTATCGGCATAAGCTGCTATGCCGGACCGGCATTAACAAGCTGTCTCATCGCTGGCATTGCCTTCTCAGGGAAACCGCATTGCATATGTCTGAAAGAAACCGAATAAAACATATCTATACCATTACAAAATAAAGCAGGAGGGAAACAATCTGCCAGCATGAATTTTGTCGCATGACGCTCGTTTGTTTGTTTCCAATTCCCGGCAAACGATCGCCGGGTAAGATGTCTGGCATAGAGTAAGCGAAAAGTGGCATTGAAATTGTACAACCTCTTCTTTGGGTGTATGTATGTATTGTATGTATTATATCCACCTTGGGTTTACGGCAGCGCCGCGGTTGTGGCAAAAAAAATAACCCACACGTCCATCTTGGCTACCACGCAACACAATCATAACCACTCAATGAGACTTTTAAAGGAACGGAATCGTAAGCAGAGGCACTAACGGTATCCAGGGTGAAAAGGGGAAAAGTCTCGAGAAGCTATAACCATATTGTTGACTAACCACGATAGCATGCAAATTATAATCCCGCCGCCAAGGCTTCCGAAAAAAGAGTGCGTCCTTATTTTACAAAAAGTAATCAAATACTTTATTTTTCTCAACCATGCCAAATTCCCTTGACATAAATTGAGGAACGTCTAGTATTCAATACGGTACTAGCATACACGGTAACCCGCTCTTTTTGTAAAACGAGGATACCCAGATGCCCCTGCCCTTGTTGTTAAAATATATCAACGATAAATTTAATAAAATGTAGTCAAACGAGGTAATATAATAGAAAACAGTATATTGTAATAAAATATAATATAAATGTAATAAAAATATAATATAAAGATAATATAATGAAACACAGTAAAATAAAATATAATTTTGTATAATCGAATAAAACAATTGACACAAAAATACAATATGAATTAGAGCGTTTGACAAAATATAATATCAACATGTGAGAAGTTTTTATAATTTTGATTTAATAAACAAAAGATTTCAAATCACCTGAAAAATTCAAAATAATGAGAATGTATTAGTTTGGATTCATGTTGAAGAAATAAAACCGCAGGAATCCTGTTAAAACCCTTGAGAAAAAAAAATATTAACGAAACTGAAATGCGACTAGAGTCAATAAAGTTCAATCTGGTCCTGACCAAATGTAAAAAAAAGGAAAGAATGTATGAAATATTGATGTTCATATGCTGATCTATTTTTCTATAGCTGAAAATCAAAATAATCAATAAACAGGAGAAATCATACCCTGATGCGCCCTGATGATACCCAAGATTTGTTTTTAGAAGAGCGCGTCAAACAGCAGGAGAACTTAATACGAGTAGTACTGCCACAGATACATACCCATGCGCTCAATCCCTTTGTTTGATGCCCTGATGCATCCCCCCAAACCCATGAAAACGACAACGATATACAGTGCAATTGTAAAATACAATAAATAATAATTAATAATGTGTAATAATAATAATAATAATAATAATAATAATAATAATAATAATAATAGATGATAAGCATAGTAAAAAACAATATATTTAAAAATAAAAATGATAAACATTCATTAAAGATGTCACCAGATAGCCTTTAAGAATTGTGATGTTAATTAAAATCGAAATTTGATCATGAATACACATTCCACAAAATATGATACACCTGTTCAGCTAGAAACATATAAAAAGTTGCAATACAGCATGAATAGTAAATTATTCTGTTGAAATCAAGGTTCTACTGAGATGGTTAAAAGTCTCTATAATAAAAACAAAAAATATAATAAAATATTATAAATACATATCATAAAAACATGGATTAATTTAAAACATGAATAACTCAAAAAGAGAACACAAACAAAGGTTGTACAAGATGTTTGATCAGGAAAAAAGGCTGCAATGACATTATTTAACTAACAATATAAAATGAAATCAAGAAGAAGTAGTAATGAGATGGTTCAAAGTTATGATATAATAAAAAAAAAACATTTCGATAAAAAATCATAATGATGTGAAATTTGATATTAATGGTATAACAATATAACAAAATAATAATAAGAATTGATTCCGTATCAACGAAGGAACCGGATGCTGATGTACCTATTAATAATACTAGTGCTGAAAATAAAATATAGGTTACAGACTATTGAGTCCATAGTTCATTCGATATTTTCATTTTTCAAAATATTAATACGTTGAGACTCTGCCTGTTTCACTGTTGTGGGGATCGAATTTGAACTTTCAATTATCAGAAACATTTTTATTATAATTTTTGTCCATAATCGGTGATGTGATGATAACAGAATAACTCATAGTAATTTGAAACCTTAAATAGTAAAAATACTAAATATTATAAAATAAAAACTGTCGTTGTAATATAGATTTATACTCTTCTGATGGTAGGCATTGATTATTACATGGAGTGTGAAAAGTAATTAGCACACATTTTATATAAATAAAACTTTTGGAAAACATTTTGAAAATTTAGCTTTCAATCCTCACACTTGATGTATCATAATTTGAAAACTTGGCTGAAATGAAAAGATTTGTTATGGAAATATTCAAATTAGATAACTTCTGTTCACTAGAAAAAGTTTTCAAAGCTTGAAGATTCATCTGATATCCTGGAACTAATTATTAAGTTATTATCAAATGTGAGCGGTAGAAACATTTAAAGTTTAAATCTAAAATTTACAACCTCATAATAAATCTCTAACTGAAACAAAACAAAAGTTGGTGTCCATCCCTAATGACGTAAAAACAGGAATGAACCTAATGAACAACCGACTATTGATATGAGTGGGAGCGAGATGGGTGTTGTAATCGTCGAAGAGGCCCTTCATCTCCTTCAAACGACCTCATATACGAAAACAGTAATTGCGTGATCGGGAACAGAAAGTTTCTTCTTTCGATACCAGGTTCAGAACCGAAAATTCGAAGGCACTAGTACCTACCATTTCCAATTTAGACCTATATGATGAAAAACGTAAGCTGGAGTGAAAATAAAAATCTGATGGGAAGCGACAGCCAGCCAGTCTAATTAGTTCCCGCATCGTTCAATAAATTTTGGAGTCGAAGAAATCTTGTGAGAGAAAGAGCTAGAACTAAGCACAAGTTCATTTGAGAAGTCGCTGAAAACGGATTCCAGTGTCATCATGGGGAACAACTCCATAAGAAAAAAAAATCGCTGAGCAAAATGTGAAAGGGAAGGAATATGTAAATGGAAACTTCTCACCGGGATTTCAGCTCTCTCCGCGCTATGCTGAGGCGCATCGCCTGCTTCGATAGAAAAATTGATGCCGTGTGCCTGGGAGACATCAATGAGGTACACTTTTTCCACCACATTGGAGAGACATGTTCGACCATGTCCAATGGCATCTGATTCTTGAACTTATGCGTTCCACACACTGCATCCTGCTTTTGGCAATACTTTTTCCATCTACACTGTACCAAAGACCCTGACCACAAACACTATTTAAAAATTCAGAATTCCTCGAGGTTTCGGAGAATTTACACTAATTTACCAATGTTTTCCTATCCACTTTACTGATGAACGTCTCTTATACTATGCTTCGCAATCTCCATCGGATTTTCCAATTTTCTTCTTCCATAAAAAAAACACTTCACGCGTCATCGAAAAAGACCCTTATTACTCGCGACGATTTTTGAAAATATTCTCGGGAAAAATAACGCACAAGCTATCCTTCACCAAGCCATTTTATCCACTTTGTGTTCTTTCAGTATTCTGTTTTCATTTATTATCGCGAATTAAATATTTTTTCCCAATACTCGGAAAAAAATTTGTTCAACTTCCACCGACGCATCAAGAGACGGAGCAAAAATCGACCACACGCGACGAGAGCACGACGGAAACTGGTACAACCTCTTCTTTGGGTGTAGAGGAGAATGTCAAATCAAACATTTTTTTTTTTATAAATAACTATAATGCTATCTACCAACACTGAAAAAATGTATCCACAGGTCCACAGTCTTTAAAAATCATTTCAATGCGATGTGAAGGATGGAAATTTGCTTCATCGTTTTGCATCGTGATATTAATTCACGGCAAAAAAAACAACACTTATTCCAAAGGGATTTAATCGTTTAAAATAAATCTTTCAAGCGAATTAATACAAGGTTCATATTGTGTCGATGAGGAATTCAAAATCCAAAAATTAAATCTGATGAAACATCAACCACGCTGCAATTGTCAATTGTAGGAAAAATAAAGAAGAGTAAGTAGAATCGAATTGCTTTTAACCGTTTACACATTTTAAATATTTTTAAGCGGTTGCAAAGAATTTTCTTTAAATTTGGCATATGGTTAAAAATGAATGATTAGCTACCGTTCAGTTTCCATCTACAATTTGCTTTAAAAAAAATCACGGATAACTCAAGCATTAATTAACTTTTTTCCGTTGAACCAATTACGGGAGGATGGGGATACTTGGTCCCCTTTTCTTATTTTCACCATATCTTTTTGGGAAAATTTAGCAACTCGCCGTCTTTTGCATTTTCTGACATCGTGTAATTTCAAGTTCATATGCTTCAAAAATTAGAACGATACATGAACTCGTAGATGAGCTAGAAGCATTCTCGTGAGACTAAAAAATTTGTGATATTTTTAAAGCTACAGTAAACTTGATCCTTCACTAAAGGAGACTTGATCCCATATTCAGGGTACCCTTAGCCTAATCAAAAATCTAATAAAATTTAAAGATAAAAGGTTCGTTGACTATTTCTTGCAATATTAGTTCTCATTTTGCAGTTTGTAAGTATAAGACAAAGAGAATTATTAAAGTTTGTCTTCTACCCTTGAATCATTGCATACTTTGAGGCGCAATTTTCTAGTTTTAAGAAAGACAGTATTTTTAACCTTTTCAGACAATAACTCGATAAACATTAGTAATTGATCAGATACTAGTTATTTCACGATAACCAATGATCAGGATTCATTCAGATGAAAAATATATCTTTTTGGACTCTTAGGGCTCAATTATACCCATAACATACATTTTGGAAACATTTTTCTTAAAACAAATTGAGAGGTTACTATTTCTTTGAAAATATGGCATAATGAAGTTCATACTAGACTCTAACGGTTGACTTATTGAAAAAAATATTTTTAAAATATTTTTCTCACGTGAGAAACATTTGAAAGTGATAAAAAAAAGACCTTCAAATCACACTTTGTAAAAATTTTCAAACAAAGTTCAATAACACGAAAATAATTCTTTTAATTAGTACTGATAACTTTTCCAAGTAACAATTTTAGCTTTGCAAGAATCTACAACACATCTATAAAACCTTGCCTTATATCAACACAAAATTTTATAAGTTCCTTCAAAACCTTTATAAAACGCTTATGTATGTATATATGTATGTATGTATGGTTCCCCCATCGGTAGCAAGGTCCAGCGTATGTCTGTGTGGTTTGGCCTTCGAATTGCTTCTCAGGCTTCCACGGCCGATGGTTCGTCGAGGGAAGGCATCCAATTTTCAGAGACCTACAATGGTTGGCAATCGACTCCGCTTGCAATAGTCTCTTCGGATTAACCCCAGATGCATTCCCACTGAAATATTTGTTTTTTTTTATACAACGAAACACATCTTACCTGTCGGCAACTTATGGGATTCGAACCAAAAAGTTTTTCTTGCCGATACCGGAAATCGAACCCAGTACGCCTGGGTTACCAGACTTGCGCCAGTCTATCCACTAGACCACATCAGCGCACAAAACCTTTATAAAATGCTTTTATATACAAAAAGGCCCACCTACAGGTGGCTTTCCAGACTGGAATTAAAATACTTTATAAAACCATAGGAATATATAAGGCCTTTACCAAAAACTGTTCTCATGAATTCTCGTGATGGGAAAAAAAATTTTGATTGAATCAATTCCCTCCAATATGTGACTTTATGTTTTTATACTTTCTCTATGAAATAATCAAAAATCATAAAGTTACATTCGATTTTTTCAAGTTCTTCTCGCGTAAAGATATTTTGCATCTGATTTTATTGATTTATATTTTGAAAAATTTGCAATGAAAATGCGCCTCACATTGAACCTTCGAAATTTATTAAAACAAATCAATTAATTTTCTTTATATTAGCATTTCGTTTTGTGAAAATGTATTTTTCCTAGTCTTCTTCGCTATAATTTGATATGACATTTAGCGAAAATAATATTTTTTCTCAATATACGTTCAAAAATGGCTTTTAACGCAATAACATTCAATTTAAAAATATATGTTTTTAACATTTTCCCTTGAAACAATGGGGAATGAACAATAATTTCTATTTAATTTATAAAAGTCAGTTATAAAACTGGATTGTCTAGATAAATTTCTTTTCTGGAATAATTGCACTTGGTTAAATCCCTTATGCATCCTATAGAACATTTCATTCTTCATTTTTTCTTGAAGAAAACCATATCCGGAATAATTTGTTGTCTATAAAACCATTACGGTTTATGCAAAGCTTTCTTTTTTTGAGATTATTTGACGTTTAATTAGAGCGTACAGAAGAACCCAGATGGGTTTTGGTGATTTATCCGGCAAAATACTATCCCAAAGTCCAGCCCGTTAGCTGCCCGTTAAAGCCCGGGACTTTGGTCAGTCGCGCCTTGCGGCGATGATAGCACAAATAGTGACATTCAAAGCGGATGGGATCCGCTCTGTTTTTCCAGGTCATCGTTTAAGGAATGGTTTTACAGTACTACGGTAAGCTGAAGCATCATAATATCGGTTTTTTAAAAAAAATGGAATTCCATGTTTATTACTTTGAAGCATAAAAATATACAAGTTCTTGAGCTTATCTAGATATATTATTAACACTAGAAAGACCGCACCAGTCAAAATGACTGGTTGGACACTTTGTTTGTTGAATATCTTTTAAACACTACGCTCTAAAAATTCGCAAAAAATACGACTTTTCATGAATTTTGAATCTCTACAAAACTGTGTACTTTTTATTTCACTAGCTCTTTTAATAAGCGAGAAAAATTTCGCCATGGACACTCGGACCGTGACCAGTCAAAATGACTGGTAAAATTCACAACCTTATAACTAAAACAAGATAAATTTTTTTCGCTTGCTTTTGGTTTCATTTGCAATCTTCATTCAAGACAATGAGCCCTAGTTGATTTGTGGTGGGCAGGCGTGTGTCATTCGTAATGAAATTATTTATTTTCGATGCGAAGTCATGAAAATTTGTAGAAAAAGTTCTCGGATTGACCGCTGTGCGGCACTTCAAGCACTTGACCCCCAATTTTTTTAGTCCGTTTTGTTGCTCAACTATAATCAAACTTTCTGTCAAAATTTGGCGGAATTTCATCAAGATTTGTAAAAGTTATGTTAGATTTAATACATGTCCATTTGAGAAATCGAGTAGTTTTTGGTGATAAATATGTTTTATACTAAACTAGAATGAGTCAAATAATTATGAATTGTGTACTCATTTATTCAAATTTGAAGACATCAGCTATGAAAATGACTAATTTAAATTATATTTCAACATGGGTGCACGGAATATTTTTAATATGTTGGTTATCCACCATGGGTGCATGGATACACCGCAGTTTCTGCCCAAGTATGTATTCACATGCATTCTTAGATTATTAGGTTCGACAAATTTCCAATGGAAGTTCACTTACAGGTATTCCGGCACCCATGTATATACCTGGCCAGCTGGCAACTGATTGAACATTCTTATTGAACATTCTTATTATAAGAGGAAACACATCTTACCTGTCGGCAATTTATGGGGTTTGAACCCAAGTGTTTTCTTACCGATACCGGGAATCGAACCCAGTACGCCTAGCATACCTAGACCAGACTCGCGCCAGCCTATCCGCTAGACCACATCAGCGCTAAGATATTTCAACATGGGTGCACGGATTGGCTGTCAATTCGCCGTTGAAAATTATATAGAAATAAATAGTTTTCAACTTGCTTTAGAACACAAAATATTTGCAATATTGATCAATCAAAAAACTGAATCAAAAAACAAAAATCAATGTTGATTCATTATTTTTATTTTCACTGTTTTCCGTCGCACGACATAACTTGATGCATATAATTCCTAAAATTCACTCGGTCCATGGTAACCGTTTACCAATTTCTTGGATGTTGATCAGATCTTATCAGATAAATATACGATTGCAAAAACCTATTTTTTAATAATAAATAAATAAATAAATTTGTTATTTCAAGATATAATTAAAATATTTTTTTCCAGGAATGAAAAAACGGGACTTAAAATAAAAAGCGTTATTTAAATCATTATGTCTCAACATGAAAGACATGGTTTCGACTTTGGTTTAGTTAAGATTTGTAAAAATGCTATTTAAAAATTTGTGAAAAGTCCAATATTTGATTAAAACGCAGTGAATCCGTGCACCCATAGTGAAAAACCATTTATTTAACACAATTTTTCATTTGAATCTATAAAAGTCTTTATTCTTTACCTTTAGCATGCAAAAAAATTGATTTTGGATGAATGGCGGTGAATCCGTGCACCCATGGTGAATTGCTCTGCTTATAGAATAAAGTATGCTTCAAAACCTACAATATCAGGTATAATTTATAGGCAAAGTGTTGAAAAATTTCAGAGTGGTGGATGCTAGAAAATATATACTTTAACCAAATTGAAGTGAAACCGTGCACCCATGGTCAATACCTATAGCCATCTAACATGATTTTATAATTAAATTAATAATGTGTATTAATTTTTTGATAATTATTTGAAATATTCATTTTATGACATACACGCATTCGTCAACTATGCGAAAATGAGGTGATTCCGTGCACCCATGGTGAAAAAATATTTCCATTTTATAACAAAAATGATATCGAATAAATAACAAAATAATACCAAAAGAAAAAAGTTAAAAATATTATGATATAAAAAATTTTCCCTTTACCAGTCATTTTGACTGGTCGCGGTCCGAATAGGTATATTCAATTTGCCGGTCCTTCTAGTGTTAATGAATTGCTTCAACTGACTTCAATGAGTGATAAATTTGTGGTAAGTAAATACAGTTGCATAAAGTTTTTTAAAGTGAAAAATTAACTCTTTTAAAAAAACAATCCTTTGCGAGTAAGTTTTAAGTTGTTCTGAGCTGAAATTTCAATATGTATTAATTATACATTTCTACAATTTCCCAGCTACAAAAAATGAATAATTGATTATATGTCCTTTTGTGATGTTCGTTCACATTTCATATCCATGAAATGGCGGACATGTCTCGAAAAAAGGCTATTTGAGGATTTTTTTTTGGAGCTTCAAGTTCATGGAAGACTATTTGAGAGCCAATTTGTAGATTTTATATTGAATGGATGCGATAAACATGTCACAAAAAGGCTCCATAGATGGCTATTTGAGGAACAATTTGTATCTATCATGCACGCATTCGAGAAAAATTGGGTACCAATTCCCTTTGGAACCTTTGTTCAGCGAAATTCGAAGTAGATATGGGATTTTTGGTTGCTTGGGAAAACTACTGAAAATATCATGAAACATCATCATGATTGGTATTGTGTGAAAGGGCTAAACGAGTAGACGTCGAATTTTGCTGATCGACGCCATCTTAAAATCCATGATGACAGCATCCGTCCAACTTAAAAATGCTGTAAATGACTGCAAATCGCATGAAATCCCCAGAATGTGGGTATTGGGTGAAATGGCTCAACGAGTTGACGTCGAATATAGAAATCTGACGTCATCTTGAAATCCAAGATGGCGACTTCCGGTGAACTTTAAATGCTGTAAACAAATGAAACAAAGGAACCTCCAACAATATGAGTACTGGGTTAAAAGGCTAATCTAGGAGAAGTCGAATTTCAAAATCTGACGCCATTTTGAAATCTACGATAAATCTAGGATAAATCTAAGATAAATCTAAGATAAATTTAAGATAAATCTATGATAAATCTAAGATAAATCTAAGATAAATCTAAGATAAATCTAAGATAAATCTAAGATAAATCTAAGATAAATCTAAGATAAATCTAAGATAAATCTAAGATAAATCTAAGATAAATCTAAGATAAATCTAAGATAAATTTAGGATAGAAGCTGGGTCATTCGGCAGAAAATCATGAGGCCGAAAGCCATTCGCGCGAAAATCTTTCGGCAGATGGACGTTAGTTATTCGGACGACGAATATCCAGTAGAAATCTGTTAGGCCGAAAGGACTGAAAGTCGAAAGGATGTTAAGCCGAATGGTCATCAGGCCGAGTAGATATGAAGCCTTATGGATATGGGGCCTTATGGATATAAGGCTGAATGGTCACTAGGCCAAATGGATGCTATGCCGAATGATCACAAGGCCGAATGATCGTTATTAATGGTTGCTGGGTCGATAAGACATATTTTACACTTGTCAGCATGTTTTTCCGAAAAGTCATCAGGCCAAATGGTCATCCGATCAAATGGTCATCAGGTCGAATGGACGATAGGGCGAATGAAAGTAAGGCCGAATGGTCAACTAGGCGGTCTAGCATCTACTACAAAAATGACCATTTGCTCTTATATCCATTTGGCTTCATATTCATTCGGCCTGATGACCATGCGGTCAAAAAACCATTTGGCTTAACATGCAAACAAGCGTTAATGTGTTTTATCAGCCTAGCATACATTCTACATACCTAGCGACCATTTGGCCGAACGATCATTCGTTCTAATGCCCATTCGACCTAACGATCTTTCCGCCAAGCATCCATTCGGCCTAACGTCCATTCGGCCAAATTACCTTCGGCCAAATAACCTTCGGCCAAATAACTTTCGGCCAAATATCCTATTCAGCCTGTTAACCCATTAGGCCTTTCATTTTTCGGCCTAACATCTTTAGGCCGAATGTCCGGGCTCCAGTTCAAAATGCTGTAAACCACTGAAAATCAAATGAAATCCCCACAATGCATTAATATTTGGTGAAAGCGCTTTACAAGAAGAAATCAAATTTCGATTCCTAACGCCATTTTTAAATCCTCGTTTTCCCATTTTTTTAAATTGGTTTCATTGCAATTATTTTCAAAAGATTTTCCACTTTTTTCAAAATTCATGCAATAACGAAAGAAATCAGTAAAGAGTACGATAGTTATTTTTTGGCAATATGTGTTCTAGTGTATCACTTTTTTGTCTTTGATAAAGAGTATTTCAAATGTTTGGTAACATTCCCGTAGTTCCTAATATAAAGCAATAAATTGAATTTAGATTTATCATAAAACATATTTTCTCAGTTTGTAGCGCCGATGTGGTCAAGTGGATAGGCTGGCGCGAGTCTGGTATTGGTACGCCAGGCGTACTGGGTTCGATTCCCGGTATCAGCTAGAAAAACTTTTGGGTTCGAATCCCATAAGCGGGCCGACAGGTAAGATGTGTTTCATTATATAACTGACTATATAATTGGAATGTTCAATCAGTTGCCAGCTGGCCAGGTATATACACGGATGCCGGAATACCTGTAAGTAAACTATCCCATCTGATTGATTCGTTCTTCCAAAATATACCTACATCAACACACGCAATACATTCACCACATAACAGTTCATACGAAGCCATGGCGTCCGGGTATGGTGGCGCGCTGCATTGAAGATTTGTCGAACCTAATAATCTAAGGAATGCATGTGAACCCATACTTTGGCAGAAACTGCGGTGAATCCGTGCACCCATGGTGGATTACCAACAAAACATATTTTCTCAGTTTGTTTTATCAAGCATGAAGCATGGATGAATATCATTTATTAGTTAAATATCAGTTAAATCCTAATAATCCCTGAGCATGTTTCATTGAGTAGAAAAATATGTCTTCTTGTTCAATAAAGAATCAGTAGAAACATTAATTATGAATTTAATTTTCGAAAATAAATTTGAGTTTACTAAAATGCTTTTAAAATATGCCATAATGACGTTCATTTGATATGAATTTGATATGATTTAAATAAAAAAATTTAATTTTTTCATGTTGAAATCTGTTTTCAATAAAATTTTGAAAAAAAGGTCTTTAAGTGAAAATTTTATACCAAAATTTAACAACTCAAATTTTAAATTTGTTAAAATGTTGGGAATTAGCAAAATTGTTCATTTTTTAATAAACATTTGAATTTTGAAACATTTCACTTTTTTTAGAGATTTCATCAACAAATTATACAGTAGCTCAGCAGTCAAGTCAGACCATGGATCAAGTGTCCTGACTCTCCCTTACTGATTAATTGTGTCCTGCTCAAGAATGCCAAAGGCAAAAACCGGGATAAATTCGATGAGAAGTTATTTTAAAAAGATAAAATTCAATATTGAACAATCCTTTTCCATCGGGCCTAAGTGGCAATCTCCAGAAGATCGTTATATCGTTATAATATCGCCTTACTAGTTATGATTCCCAACAAACCGAAATATTCACACGCTTGGCTCGGTCCGAACAATAATCCATCAAAAAATTTTGATCAACCGAAAAATTAGATTCCCAATAATCGCAACCCCCCGTTCACAATTGGCTGAATGGTTCAATGTTTGATTCGTTTAAAAGAAGGAACCGCGCCGTGTACCCTTCCTTAATAATAAACGAGGGAAAAAAACCCACCCGAAACATTGTAATCGCATTGTGTTATGGCTAGGATTGGATGAATGGGTGATTGAATCAAATTTGTATTCCAACAGTTAATCTGTGTCTGCAAAATTTCCATTTTTGGGATGACGATTTCTTCTTTTTTTACGGATTACTCCTCGACTGCAAGATATGGTGTCCCTATTTTCGTCTTTCGTCTTCTTTTTTGTTCACTCTTACGGATGGATTATCAGATTTTGTTCCCTCCGAGGACTTTTGACACCCTTAGATATTTTTTTGGTCCCAACTTTTCTCTGACAAACAAAAAATTGTAGCTGTGGTAGGCCGATTATGAGGTAATGAGTGAGGAAAGTTAATGCCTTTTGCTAGTCTTATTTGTTTAAGAAAATAATTTTACCGTCTTCTACCTTTTTGTTTGAAGTCATCTAACGTAGGACAGCCGAAAGTGATGTATTTTCATTCAGAGAGACATCGTTAATCACACGCACCGTTAGGGCTTAGCAGCGGATTCCTGGGGAGTGTGATTTTAAATTAGCATTCAAGAGTTTTTGAAGGATGTTTTGGATAATTCAGACAAAAAACACAGTTGACACATTCTAATTATACAACGGGCCCCCCAAAGATTAAGAAATGCTGAACTCTAGCAAATGTAAATTCTTTGAAA